>NW_015150693.1:703952-705282 GCF_000732505.1 Cyprinodon variegatus
TCCTACTTTATAAAAAAAAAAAAACAGTCTCACAAAAGTTGTGAAAATAGCAGATCTAGTTCAACGCATCATGTTGGTTAATACTGTATAGCACACTGACAAGCCAACAAAACTTACACTAAAGGAATGTTTTAGACATAAAAGAATTCCATCCAAAAGCAAATACATGCTGATCTACTATAAAGTATGCTTCACACACAGATCAATAAAATCTTAAATACTCCAAATAATTTGACAATTTTGGCTTTATTTCTAAGAATTTGTCCATTGGTTACTGCAGCTCAGGGGTCAAAGTAGATTGAAATTCCTGGTGGTCTGATATAAAAAAAAAATACATAAATACATACACAGAAAACCTACATAATTGGCTTATAATGCCATGGCAATCCGGACCTAAATTTCAAGAATATGTAAACTAAAATGTTGAAATATCCAAAGGAAACAGATAACGTGTTTTAATGACAATACAAGAAAACATTGAAATCATATTTGAGTAGATAGAAACAAGGACTCCAAGAGAGAAAACCAAGTTACTCCAGAGAAGCAGCTGACACACATGTGATACATTCAGGCTCATTCCCAAAAAAATGAATAGTTCTAGCAATTAATGGACAGGCAGTTAGACTTATATGCGATTCAGGAGCCTCTAATACTTGTGTTAAAATAACTCAGCATTCTTTGCTATCACAATTTGATGAAAATGATTTCAAAGATATTCCAAATGCTTTGTGGTCTACAAGAAGAAATGATGTAGGACTGTTGACAACTATAGATTCAGTTAAAATAGTTCCGAAATCACAATCAGGCCAAGGATAAAACAATATCTACTAAAATGTGAAACAAAGGACAGTATAAAACTAGTTATAAAAATTTTAGCGGGTGCAGAAATAAGTCTGTGTGGGCCATGTTATTTCAGAAGAAGGTAAAAAGCTACAAAAATGTCTTTTTAGAATTGTGCAATTACTGCAGGGCTTAGATTCTACATTATGAAAAAAAACTGAGCTTTTCTTAATTTTTTTTTTTTTGTATGACACACTATTATCTATGTCAGAGCAGACAGAAATTCACAAAGCTAAAAGTAGAACTTTTCTCAGCAACTGTCTTACCTCTGCAAAATTATCAAAAACCGTGCAACCAAATAGTTAAGCAAGTTATATGACCTCTGTGTTGTTACAGCCTCATGGTAATAGGCTCATATCTGTAGTGTCCTACTCTAAAGGGTTAAAGGGGACCCGTGGAAACAATAGCTCCCCCATATTCTTATTTTTTATCTTTATTATATTGTGTAGTTGGATGTGTGTATATATATATAGAAAACTGTAACTTGAGC
>NW_015150693.1:706345-710942 GCF_000732505.1 Cyprinodon variegatus
AGATAATGATGAAGCTGTGTAATATGTTACAGGGATAATAGTCGCTTCCTCGGGAAGGATCGGGTAGGAATTTTCCTCTATTAGAGAGGTTTTGCCTACTCAAGGGACAGATTTTTGAAGCTTTTTACATTCTTGATAAATCTTACATTTTTGCTTAAGTTTTACATTTTAATCCTTTTCATATTTTTGTTTTTTGCATATTGATCTTTGATTACTGAATTCCCTATCTGCAATGCATTTATAAAGTGTGTAGTAAAAATCTTTTTAGAAGTGCTACATGCTAATGTTTATATGCACAACAGGAGGGAAATGTTAGGCTTATTGAATGATGATTATTAAACTAATGTGTGTTCATATGAAACATTGTAGAAATGAGATGCTCCACTCCTGTCTCATGATTCAGTCAGGAGACCATCCTGCCTTGTCATTCTGATGGAGCATCCTGTCTTTATGAACTGATCAATTGTTCTGTCAGAACAATACTCTGTTTGTAACCATGTGTCATGTTCTGTTAATAAAACGCTCTGCGGAGGAGGTCCGGTGGAGACAGTATGTTTGAGTCTGGGGTTCAACTGTCTCTCCTTCTGCAAAAGCCGTATGAAAAATCCCTTATTTCAGTTCTTCCTTTTACAAAAACCTACATTTTCTGAACCTAACAAAAACAAATAGGTCTGGTGAACTGTTATTTTTTTTCACATAGGACTAATTTGGATAGATTACCTTTTAACCATGTTAAATTAAATATTTATTTAAATAACAACTCCTTAAGTTTTGATCCAAATGTGAACTTATTTTAGATACATTAAGTGATTTTCACTTTTTTGCATATTGATGTCTTTGTGGGCTGTGCTCCACAAAAATTCTATAATTGAGAAGGTTTGATCCATCTTTGAAGGAGTCATGTGACTTTTAGTGTTGCTTTATGGTAGTATATGCTCCCCTTAAATATTGCTGTTATTCAAAAAAGAGTCAATTACACTGCCCTTATCAGACACTCTTTTGTTTTTGTTTTTATGTAAAGTTTGCTCTAGAGGCGTGGATGTGGCCTTTGGTCTTTGTGGTCTTTGTAAATAGCTGCATTGCTTTTCATAACTTTTAATCAGACTTTAAAACACAGAGCCAGACTGATTAAGTGTGTGACAGTGCAGTGTTGCAAGTAGCCTTGAGCCAGTTAAACTGGAAGTTGCAAGTCTGGTGCCCCTTCTGGCTTAGAGTTATACAGTGTACTGCTTGCAATTACAATTTATATTTACTGATGATGTCTTTGTCAAATATAGCCATTTTTTAATAGTGTTAAACACTGAGATGTCACAAAATCAACCAACTTAGAGGAATCAAAGAAATCTGAAAGGGGTAAAAACACTTAACAGCCCACCACTATGAATACTGTTATGTGGTTCTTGAGGCATTAATGCAAAACCACATTCTTCATGTTTCCTCACTACTCTGCTGTAATGGATGAGTGTTATCATTCTAAAAATGCTTCTGTCAATCTGTAAATTAAATGAGACGAAAGTCTTGTTAATCATTGTCTATTACATTTTAACCTCAGGGAAATCACATTTCGGGCACAGTTTTTTTTTTTTTTTTCATTGCTATGAGCATGTGAGGATGGAAATTCCTAATAGGCATTGGGGATTAGAAAATAAATTCTCATAAAACTACACTCGTTAAAAAATGCACATGGCTCAGGAAGGAAAGTTAAATAAGAAAGCCAATCTCTACATTCTTTCTTTTTTTAGAATAAAAGTTTGAGAGAGCTAATGGTCCGAAGATGACAAATGCAGTTTTGGTCCAAGCTTTTCCCGCTTTTGCAGAGTTGTTTATCATGATGAGAAATATCCCGTAGAGCTTGTGTCAGTCACTCTAGTAAAGGCAAAAGTTTAATCAGCTCATTATGGTGTTGGAGAAAGCTTCTCCCAACCACCTATATATGTGTGGAACACATTACTGCTGGAAAATAGCATAAAATGGAGAGAGAGGTAAGTCATTCAGCTGAATTCACATTAATTTCCTAAACCTAAGTGTCTAGCTGGGATTTCAGGTCACAGCAACAGGATCTTTGTACAAATATATGCTGCATTGTACATAAAAAGAAAATGGTATATTGATTTTTCCATTTGTAGTAGAATAGATTTAAGGTTGCAGGATGCATATCTTTTCCCTTACAATGCAGATCTGAATATAAAGAGTTTTCTTCCCTAAATATACTTTGCAAAAATATATTTCTCAAGTTTTTATGATAAAAAAGTATTGTGTTTCTTAAAAATGAAACTGACATTGATTTGTTTTAAGCATCTCCATGTTAGTGGTTTTCGAATCCATTTGGGCTAATGGTCATGTCCAGTTACGTTTGCAATAATGTCATAATCTGTCCAATTGAATACACTAGAGATTTGTGGGATGTTCATGGCTGTAGTATTGTTTAATATCATAACCCTGTTTAAGACATTTATTTTCAGTAAACTGTAGTGGGAAAAAAGTATTCAACTATTCACCCTAGTTAAATAAAAGGAGATCAATGGATTTCACTCAGTCGACACTTTATTCGTCATATCTTGGCAAAGAGAGAACAGTTCATCATACAGCCCTTATGGCACAGTATTAAGCCCCATTCTGCCTCAGCAGCATTTGTTCCCCTCTACTTACAACAAAGGAAAGTAGTCAGAGTCAAAACCAATTACAGACACTTTGGTTAACAGTAACATGTTATGAATGAACCTTGAGAAAGAATCTGGTTTGTTGTGGGAAGAAGCTATGTCTGGTCTACAAACACCCTCACACAGAGAATTGTGTGGCCTTGGAATTTTGCTAATATAGATTTGATTTAGAACTGCAATCTTTTTTTTATTATGAATCTTTTTACAATAACAATATTGATATATAGATCAACAGAAAGACCCTTATAAAATATTATCTATGTTTCTTACTTATATTTGTATGACACTTAGGGGTATACCAGCACATATTATTTTCACTCAGTCTTGTCTCAGTGGAGAACAAGAGTGAATGAGCTCCATTTCCAGCAAGTACTACTTAGCAAATCACTCCTCGGCAGCATTTTCCTGTGTGTCCAGCAGGTTGGCTTGGCAAATCAGAAACAAATCAATAATGAACGACACAACACTAGTTTGTCCCTGAGCTATCTCCTAGGTTGCTTGAGCTTCAGGATGCTATTTCTTCACTATTACATTTTAACTAACCGCTAAGCCTTTCTAAAATTACTCAAATGGACATTATTAATTAGCGGATCGCTAGATGTAAGTTAATATTCTGGATTTTCTTTATGGGTACCAAAGTGAGAAAATGGACCACTCTTTGCAAATGCCAAATTAAAGAAATACTGAAAACAAAAATACTTTAAAAAAAAGCCATTTGTATGTATTTCTTGCAAAGTTTATTATAATTCATCTAAACAGCTGTAGCAATCTAAAACTATCCAAAATATTTTACTCAGTTTCACAGCTGTTAGCTGATCCCCTCATGTTTGGTTGATAGATCAATTAAATGTAATGTTAGGAATTACAGTAACTTCAGATGAATGCATATGAACTAGATGCTGTGATCAAACAAAATGATATGTCAAAGTTACTGTCTCTGATCCTTTTCTAAGACTTAAACACACTTTAAGTGGTCATCGACAGGTATTATTAATGAGTTGCATCAGCTTAATTGATCAGAGCCTTAGAGAAGATTATCAAAAGCATTTGAGAGAGAAAATATCGATTAGGTTGGTTGCTTAGCCATTCCACTGAAATCTCATCAAGGATAAGAACCTCTGTCGCAGCTGGCTTTGAGGTCTGTTTACCATTTTCCACATAGAATTTTTTTTTAATTACGGGAGCTGCATAGCTGCCAGGGTCGATAGTTAGGAATCTCACATTGGATGAATTAGGAGGAGAGGAACCCCTTGTTCAGTCTGGAACTGGCTAAATTAAACAGATAGAGCTCTGCTCTGTCTTATATTTTTTCTGTCTATTCATTTATTTTTTCCCTGTCCACCTAGCAAATTAGTATTTTATAAAGATATTTAAGTAGGAAAAGAGGAAAGCTTTCCAACTTAGAAAGATGCTAATAAAGACTACCTGATTCATTATGTGTAAAATCCACAAAAACACTAATACTATACTGCTGCATTAAAAAGATTGCTCTGTGGCACAATGACTCTGTCTAAGCCATATTCTAGCATAGCTGGTGTTTCAGGCAAATGCGTTTAGTCTCACTTCTATCCAAACTCAGTTTAGTGTCCTTCTGTTAGGCTGGTCAAATCTGCATGTCCACCATGCAGAATGTTTGTGGAGAAAACCACAACTGAGACCTTTTTGTAGACAAAAAAGCAGTTAAATAGAGAATGCCTTGCGACATTTTTCTACCTTTTTTCATTTTGCTACGTTAATGAAACATGATTGATTATAGACATAATCATCAGTTAACCGAACACTAAAATTCACTCTAAAAATAATTAAGTCTTTAGTGCACAAAAATACAAACGTTGTCCATGATCTTAACTCTATCTATCTATCTATCTATCTATCTATCTATCTATCTATCTATCTATCTATCTATCTATCTATCTATCTATCTATCTATCTATCTA
>NW_015150693.1:711004-720477 GCF_000732505.1 Cyprinodon variegatus
GTAATATTAATTATTAGGGGGAAAATTTTTTTTAATTATCTATTTCCTTCAGCATTAGATGAGCCCAGATGGCAAACAGCTGAAAAAAATAAGGATTTAATGAGAGCAATGCTGCATTAGACCTGGCGAGAGAGTATCAATTTTTCATTGAGTAGACTGAAAGAGTTCATACACTGCCTGAATTTGACTCCAGGCAACAAAGCAATGAAACAATTCAGAGACCTGTCATAATATTTGACTGTGTCTGAAACACATTGATTTTATGTAGTTTAGGAAAAAAAAATACACATTAAAGTTGGAGATGAGGTTCCTGGATGCTTGGGTGTGTTCCCATTAAAGTGGGTCTATGAGGGCTAATCAAAGCAGCGCATGGAGATGTCAACATTGATCAGATTAGTTTTCCAGATGGAGCGTTAGCGGCTCATTACATGCTGAATACACTGCTGAAAAAGGTTTAGAAGAGCTTAATTCAATTAACCATTTCCTTATAATAATGAAGCCCTCTTTTCACTCAACACGCTTACATCCACCTATTCTGTTAAAGCCAACAAATAACATGCCATAATTAGCATGAGTAGCACTTTCTTTGCACATCAAAAACCTTTATGTCAAACTGAAGAAGTTGAATACTAAGTTAAATCCACACCCAACTGCAAGGTTTTGATCAGCTAACAGAAATTACTTTTCTATTCTGCAGGCACACAGAAACAGCAGGAATGATTTTTAACCACGGGAAAGAGTGGAGATCACAGCCCTAAATACAGCATGACACTCTTTCATTGTCCACTCAGTCTGTTTTATGGCTAATGAAGGCTTATCCAATACTGCTGAACATGGCGTGTGACTCCAACAGGGAGCAACATAAACAGTATTGACACACAGCATACATGTTTTCTTGATGTTCCTATCAGGCTGTCGGGCTTAAAAGCCAGCTGCTGTAATTAGCTATGGATTTGCTTGTATGGTGGCTGTTCCTCATTATTAAACTTCATGCTTAATGTCCAAACTATGTGTTAGAACAACTGGAATACCCTGAAAAGTAGAGATACAAGATGATACAAATAGTTTACATTTTTTCCAGAATTGCACTCATCATTTATAATGAAGGTGATATAAATGTTTTCTTTCTTTTCGTGACATTATTGTTTTGTCGGTTGTGGTAGTGTTTACCGTGGCACAAACAGAAAGATAGACTGAACCATTGAGTTTTTAGTAAAAAATACAGTGATTATCAAGAGAGGACAGATACACCTCAGAACATGATAAACTATTATCAGATGTTAATAGCAATGCTTCAAATTTCTCTGTGCTATAAAGTTGTTCCTCAAACTTAACTCAACTAAAACAATTTTTTATTACATTGTAACAGTTGACAACACATAACATTTCAAAGCCTTTCAGTCAAATCATGCACATAACTTGGTTAATTTTGGTGTACTGCATGGGATCATTTACTTGTAAAATTCCCTTCCCCTGGATTAATATTTAGAGACAGTTTACTTTTGCTTGTTTAGTGTTGTTGACTTTGGAGCAATCTCTCGAAATAGAGTGCATTTATTGACAATTACAATAAAAAATCCAGCAGAATCACACAGAGCAGACAAACAAAAATAACACAGACTCGCTGAGGCTAATTGCAGCCTAGCCACATAGGTGACTTTCTCTAGAGAAGAAACATGGCTAAGCAGATGTGCTTTGAGAAGGTTTATGAGGCCAGTGGGATGAAAGGAAGCACATGCAGTTGGTTACAGTTAAAGAGCATATGGTTAACAATTGAAATATCAACAAATATTTCAAAATTGGATAATTGTAGTATAATGTATAAAGTGGTCTTTATGTCTTTCAGGAGCCTATGCCTATAGCAGCATTTAGATAGCTAAGATTATCCCAAGCCACTCTATCCATAAGCTTTATCAAAAAGGGAAAACCTATGTCACACCTTGACAATTTAGCCAGAGTATGCCTGACGTACGAAAAATCTGGCAAAAACCCTAGCATACGATCGATAAGTTATGTGGGCCAGCTGACAGCCTTGGATGGGCTTAGGAAAGATTTGACGAGTCTGGGCCCATCAATTCATACTTTGTATGTAGTGTATATATAGATCTAAAGTTCTGTTCGATCTAAAGTTGATTATCCGGCTTGAGGTGGCTTCTTCAGGTGACGGCGATGGTATCCTTCATGTTAAAGTGATGGAGCTGCTCTGGGACCATTTACAGAGGGGAAGATTCAAGTTCTGTATTTATCTGTCTCCATCTGCAGCGCAGCCAGCCATATGTATAGCTGCTTGACAAACTTCAGAGAAACTGCGTCAGTGGAATAACCAGTTAGAAGAAATTGCTGGTGGGGGTACTTCCCAAAACTGTAGTTGATACCCGAAATAAAGTAATAATACAAAAAGATTTTATGAAACTTAAGAATAAAGCTCCAATTTCCTTGCAAACATCTGTAAAAAAATATGTTTGTGACAAAAGATTCAGGGCCCCCCCTCTACCCTGGGCCAAGGACAACTGGCTCGGTTGTTCCCCCCATCAGCGGGTGAAAAGTTATGGGTCAGTTTTGTATAAGTTATGAGCACACTGAAGCAAGCTGGCACACGTTGACATACGGCAAGTATGTCGAGACATTTTAAGCATGCTCAAAATTTCATGACATATGCCATTGAATGCTCATACGTGGGTCATAAGTTACAGGTAAGTTATTTGATCATTGACGTATGTTGAGTGTAAGTTACTCATAAGTTGTGGTGTCTAGCTTCTCCAAAACCTATGAGTAACGTGTGCATAACTTATGCTTTACTTATCCAGCACGTATTTCCTTATGTATGTCATCTATTGTGATGAACGGATGTACTGAAACTATAATTTCCCTCTGGGATTATTAAAGTATGTCTGATTTTGATTCTGATCTGATTCTGATTGATCAACCGCAGTTATTATTGGGACTGGAATGACAGTATTCCAGCCTTAAAGTCATAGGGAAGTGGCTCTTCCAACGGTTGCAGTTCTGAATTCTCCTGAGTGGTGCCCGACTTTACATAAGTGAATAAATTGAATGTGATTGCTCGATTATCAAGGGGGCAGGATTGTTGTGGCGGAAGGTTCACAAGCAAGTTTGATACTGGCCAGTGTCTCTGAAGTATCTTGTTAACCAGTTAGCAACTTAGTGCTAGTAGGTTCCCAATGGGAAATTACATTTGGACCAAGTAGGATTTAGAGACGACACTGTCAAGGAACGCTATGGACAGCGGAAACATGCAAGAGGAGGAGAGTTTTGTATCGGAGGTAGTGGATGAGTCTCCTCTGTCATACATTTTTTATTTAGAGGAGGAAAGCGGGAACTAAGTTATTGTGGAAGAGGACGCCAGGGCGGCAGAAGCTTGGTTTGGTGTAGAAGGCTTACAGCCGTACATGTTTAAGCCCTTGCCTTGCAACGCTGACAGTTCTGTTAGCTTTATGCCTGCTCAAGACAAAATAGAAATTTTATAACTTTTGGGACAACATGGTCTGATAAGGAGTACATTTATATACATGTTCAAGCCAGAATGATTGGAAATTTAAATATGACTTCCCTACGACTTTAAAGAGATAAAAGCATGGATTTGTTTTGAATGGTCACTCCTGGAAAGTATAGTTCTAATTTCATTTCTAAGTGCCAGAATCTGAAGGATGCTTCATTTGATGTAATTTTAATTCATGTCCTTCAGATTGAGTTATTGACTATGCAGTTTATTTTTTTAAAGACCCTGTTGGAAAGAGGGCAATATCTGTCTTGTCTGAATTAAGAAAATAAATATATAAAGTCATCCAGGTTTGTATATCTTAAAAAAAAACACACGCCTGTTGTCATCATTAATTTAAAATGAATGAAAATGAATCCCACTGTTATTGGAAAAAAATAGCAATAAGAAAAAATTTCACAGGGTTCCCTATCTATTTGTCACAACTCCATACCCCTTTATTCATAAAGTAATTTAAAATAAAAAAGGTAATCAAAATGCTGTACATAAAACGGAAAACAGTAAAATTAAAAATTAACAAACATGATACATAAAAGCTAAAATAAGAGTTACAAACTGTTGACATAGTTAAAAAAAAGTTAATTTAGATAATTTGAAATTAAAAGTAATTAAAACAGAAGATAAAAAAAAAGAGTTTATCTCTCAAGAAGTACAAAATACCTCAGGAAACAGGTGTGTTTTTAAGAAGACTTTTGAACTCTGAAAGAGAGGAAGCCTGCCAGACATCCAAGGGTAGATTATTCCACAACTAATGAGCTGCAGCAATGAAGGGAGGATTTTCTCTTTGTTTTTGCTTGTATTAAGGGACAGCAAGGGCCTGCTGGTTGGCATAACTTAGGGAGTGGGTAGGTATAAGGGAGTGCAGCAGCTCAGAAAGATAAGGGGGAGCAAATTATTTAAAGATTTAAAAGCAAACAAGACAAATTTAAAATGGATCCGAACATTTACAGGCAACCAATGAAGCGATTTTTAGAACGGGGTAATGTGCTAAAACATTTTTGATCTGGGTAAACGTTGTGCTGCAGCGTTATGCAAGAAAAACAGGTTACACTAATCAAGCCTAAAAGTTACAAATACATGAATCGTTTTTTCAAAAAGCTACCTTTACATTCAGAAGAGCTATATGTGTATATAGTTTATCTCTTTTTATTTTTATTTTTTATCTTTAGTATATTGTGTAGTTGGGATGCGTGTATACAGTATATATATATAAAACTGTAACTGTAGTGTGTAACAAAAATAATTTACCTCTGGGATTATTAAAGTATTTCTGATTTTTGATTTCTGATCTGATCTGAAATATATACATGCCTCAAATGAAAAAAAAGCTTCATATGACAACCTTGCTAATCTGCCTTTAAGTTTAAAATCAGGACTCATCTCAACCATCACCTCTGTTTCTTGCTAATTCATATGTTAAAGCAATATGATAATCAGGGCTTTATATCATCGAGACATATAAACAATGAGTCTAAGTCGAAGTAATTTTTAAGAGAGAGATATACCTGGCCTTGGAGCAGGGGTGCTGCCAGGAATTTGTAGCCTGGGTGCCATTCCGAACTTAGTCCCGCCCACAAGGTTTGAGGTCGGGAAGTTCGGTCTGGCTCTGCTCCATAGTAGCGCGAGTATTATCGCCCACTGTCAGGCGATCCAATCAAATTGTCAGGGCGGGCTTTATACTATGATGGACAGATGATCAACAGTAACGTAATCAACCACGTGACCAATGCGCGCTTGGGTGACAACAACAATGGCTGCCGCCGGTGAGTTGAGGTGAGTAGATTCTGCTATTAGGTCTGTTCTAGAAGATATCGACAGCAAATTAATTTTAAAAGAGGAACAGAGAAACGCGATCACGGCCCATCTTCTTATTCTAGGCGTGAAACTGCACGCTTTGATTTTTCTTGACAACAACTATGCGTTGCTTAACATACGTCACACACTCCGTTGCTCTTATTGGTTGTACGTCTGTCCAATTGAGTGCAGAGGCATTTTTTTTCCTGGTTCGTTCAAAACACGCCCCATAATCACAGCTCTATGGAGCAGCATCAGACTCATATTCTGACTAGAATTGAGTAGGACTACGTCAGTTTAAGGAATTTGGGGCCCATGCAAGAAATTGATGTCATCATTTACTTTTTCAATGTAAATTTATTGTACAATTTCTATGAAAGAAAATTATCCTCACACAAAAGAGTTAAATATACATTAACTGTACATTAGAAATATTTTTTTTCAGAATAACAACTTATTCAGAACAAAAAAAAAATTGTATCTATGTACACATGAAAAAAAAATTGGTTTTGGATTTTGAAAATATATTACTATTTAATTTCGCTATAACAAAGGACAATTTATTTTTATGCTGACATTGACAATATATTTTTCATTCATCTATGTGTATTAAAAATAAAATACATGTAATTTTGGTGTAGCTGTTTGAGGCTGCTCATGAGAATGATGAAGATTTGTAGATACCTTTTAATGGCTATAATTCAATTTGAATATAAAAATCTAACTGAAGTATTTTAATATTGAGAGTGATTAATACAGGCTGCTGGAGGCTACCCAATATTTTCCTTTAACTGTCCAGGATCCAGTACAAACATCTTCAATGTCATTGCATTTTATAGTGATCATTATGTAAAAAAAAAATGTGTTTCAATTTTTATATATATAAACAGTTTCATTTTAAAGTTTTTGAAGTGGTAAAAAGAAAGAAAATCCTGCAAACACTGTTCTGATACTAACTGGCCTGTCCCAGAACACAATGTGGCTCACCATCTTCACTGGGGCTGGGATGAGGTGGAGGGTTGAAGACATTGGAACTGCTGCTGGTGGATCATCTGTTTACATAACAGGGGGTCAACGACAGTTATTTATACATTTACTAGTGCTTAGGTGATGTTAACCCTCCAATGACTTTGCAGTTTTCCTGTTGCCTGGTCTGGATTAAAAATATAAATTCTCTTTTCTTTTAGTTTTCTGGCCCAGTTGCTTGGCCTCTGTGTTACTTACAGACACAAAATAGGGTCATTACAAATGATGGATTAATCCTGGCTTATTTTTTTCTTGATATATAAAAATAAAACAAAACAAAACAAAATAAAAAATAAAAAACCTTGCAAATACTTTTTGGATAAGACATACAGAAATACCTGGCCGGCCAGCAACATAGATGTGATTCCGCTCCAAACTTTAGGAGGATTAACTAGAAGTTGTAGCCAGCGGATAGCTAGCTTATTTTACTGAACAGTTAAATAACCTACCAGTAATTTGAACAATTTTAAGTAACAAACCTTTCTTGAAAAGCTAGGCCACGGTATTTGATGCTTTTCTTCCAACTCTTTGTTCCTCCTCTTTCTCCTTTCTTTCTTTTCTTTTTTGAAAACCAGGCTTTGAGTTTTTTCGGGCGCAACATTGTTGAACCAAGCACCGTTTTTACACACTGCTGCCTATTTACACATTTTCTTGTTCATTTGTTTTAATGTTGTCACTGTGTCAAATTATGTGAGTGTGGCAGTGAACGCACGGTACTAGAAAACTGCCAATAACAGAGTGGGTTGGGGGTGGTTGGTCACAAAGTTAATTCCTTTTACTGCAGGATTATCTTTTTATACTTGAAATATCTAGTGGGACGTATATTTTCTTCTGCTTTTAGCAGTCATGTTTTTGGACTATGGAGGAAGCCAGAGTGCCTAGAGAGAACCCACATATGCACAGGGAGAGCATGCAAACCCCATGTAGAAAGACCCTGGATAGGGGATCAGACCCTAAACCTTCATGCTGCAAGGCAATAGTGTTATAAATTGTGCCACCATCTCTGAGATAGAAAGTGGTTGAATTGTACATAAAAACAAAATAAATGTTCCACTTATTAAACAAAAGCATGAACAATGAGCAATTTCCTAAGCCATATAACTCATCCAAATTCATGCTTAGCTGCTTATATAGGGCTTCCATCCCAGAATGCTGGTTTTAATTATACCTAGCATACCCACACATTGTACACATGCCTCCTATAAAAGTTAACACACAGGGTCTTTTTCAGGTGAATTAAACAAGCACTTTAAAATTTAGGAAAGTAAGAGCTTGCTTCAGATACATATATATTGGGTTAATCTTGACTGCTCTTGGGGTGGAATTACTTGGACCCATTGATTATTTTTTAAGTCATCTCAATGTGGTGTTCTTTCTAAGGTGATGGGAGACTTTCTTTAAACATAACTTGTAAAGTCAAATGAAAAAGGTACATGATGCTCTTACATGCACACCTCCATTTAATTTACCCTAAATGTAATAATGGGCAAAGAGTTGGCTTCTAAACTCACTTTGTAAATAAAGTAACATATGTGATTTCTATGAGGCAAAAAGCTAAAAGGCTGGAAAATTGCAACCATTGCAAGATATTTTATATATATATATATATATATATATATATATATATATATATATATATATATATATATATATATATATATATATATACACCTACAGAGTAGATTTGAAAAAAACAAACAAAAAAAAACACTTGTTACCCTATTTCGAAATGCAAAATACAGATTATGTTATATTTGTGAAAGATGTCCAAAACATCACTGGCAAGCTGTCTTAGCTGATAATGCCACTGTGTATACTACAGTTTCAGATATCCAGAAAGACAGTGCTGAGTCATTATTAATTTAAAGCTGCTTATCTTCATAGAGTATGTCATCAAACAGGAAGGCAGATATACTATAGAATAACAGGGGTTAATGGAGTCACCTCAGGATCATGTTATCATTGTCCAAAAGTTCCAAGATATTAATGCTTTTCTCAAATTTTTTTTTCAACGCAGTAAAATCTAATTTAATACCCATAAACATACTTGACAAATCCTCTTAGTGTCATGAAAAGAGGACAGATGGACCCAGTATTCAAGGAGACAGTTAGTGGGCAAGTTCAAAACGTTTATTTAATGAAAAACAAAACTTAAAGGGGAGCTGCTAGGATCTGTGGCACACGGCAACTGCAGGTGGGGGGCAGGGCACCGCCCAATCTCAGACACTTTGTAGTGGGAGAAACACAGGTAAGTGACCATGATCATCTGACAATAGATGATTATCTGATCACTTACCTGGTTTAACAGTCCAGTCCAAGAATGTCCCCAGTGCTGCAGTCCCAGAGGTCTTGCAGGGCGCCGATCCTGGTCAGGGATCCAGAACAGACAGGAACAGACAGAACAGGCAGGATCCAGGCCTCGTAGAGCTCCCAGGCAGGTTCAGAGTGCAACAGAGTCCAGAAGTGTGACCAGGCGGTGACGTAAAGGAGCAGACAGGATCAGGTGCAGACATGGAGGCTCAGTGGAAGAGGGTAGCCGAGACAGGACGTGGAACCAGAACTTGATGCAGGACCTATAAACTGGTCTCCACCTTGGAGCCAGGCTTACTTGGATCAAAACTGAACCACATGTAGAGAGCCAAAAACCCAGAGAGCTCAGCAGGGGAGCAACAGTGGACAAGCAGGAGAAGAGACAGACACAGAACCCTCCTTCCACTAGCCGCCAGGATCCAGGACAAGAACCTTTCATTAAACAAAATAAACAGGCTAACAGAAAGACAAATAATGATCTGGCCCCGAAGGCTCAGGCTGAACAGAATGTAAACCAAAGGAAACAGGTGAGAGGAATAAATGATAATTGAGGCAGGGAGGGAAAATGACAGGTGAAAGAAATAACCAATTAAGGGAGAGCAAACAGGCCAGATCATGACACTAAGCTGATTAAATTGATCAGAATTTATAGATAAATATAGTTGGGAATCATTAGTTTAAACCGAAAATGAAACAGAGAAACAGAAATGTAGTTCAATCCAACTGCAGGTGACCGGGAGATCAGGATTTTAACACAGTGGTCCCTAGGGATGGGAATCGAAAACCGGTTCCTGTTCAGAACCGGTTCCGTGTTTTCCGATTC
>NW_015150693.1:721142-723176 GCF_000732505.1 Cyprinodon variegatus
CAATAGTTAAGTAAACAAAGTTGATGCTGATAATCAAACTGTTTGTTCTCCTTTTTTCCCCAAATTGGAATCGAAAAAAGAATCGATAAAGAATCGAATCGTTTCATAGAATCGAAAAGGGAACCAGAATCGTGAAAATCTTTTCAATTCCCAACCCTAGTGGTCCCCTTAGGCAGCATAAAGGTTCCGGATTCGATCGCAGCCCGGGGTCTTTCTGCATGGAGTTTGCAAGTTCTCCCTGTGCATGCTTGGGTTTCTCTCTTGGTACTTCGGCTTCCTGCCACAGTCCGAAAACATGGCTGTTAGGTTAATTAGCTTCTCTAAATTCTCCTTAGGTGTGAGTGTGTGCGTGAATGTGTGTGTGTCTCTGTGTTGCCCTACAACAGTCTGGGGACCTTTCCAGAATGTACCCTGCCTCTCGCCCATTCACAACTGGAGATTGTCACCAGCACCCCTCGCCACCCCTGCTGGCATAAAGCATGATGGAAATTGGATGGATGTGGTCCTTATGGGGAAAGTTGTCTTCCTACAAACAACACAAGACAACTTTTGTCTATTGGAGGGAGCCAAAATTTACCAAAACTGAAAGTTGTTAGGTACTGCTTTAAAGCCACGTGTTATCATTTCATAACAGTAAAATTATATATTTACATAACACACCTTGTCTTTTAGAAACTAGCATGTCTCTACAGTGATATAGAACAGGCAAAACAATACAGGCCAGTAGAAGGAGGAGTTTTTTTTTTATTTGATGTGATTTAGTAGCCTCTTAATAACCACAAGGCATGGTAGTGGATCAGATTGATTAGTGCTTGGAAATAGTCCTGGTGCTCTGGTAGAATCCAGAGGAAAATGAGCAGGATGTCTAATTTATTATCTCCTTCAGCTGTGGAAGTATTGACAATCCTTAATGAAGGGACAGAAGGCAGATTCAATAGACAATTTGAAGTCATACCAAATTATTTCCAGACAACAAATTGGTATATATATATATATATATATATATATATATATATATATATATATATATATATAAATTAGTTTTAGGACAACATTAGCAGTGTGAATGTGAACGATGGAAAGTTGTAATGAATCCTTACATTTCTTCACATTCTTTCACTTCCTTTTTATCACAGATCGAAGTAATAAAATATTTTTTTATGTGTTTGAGTTTTAAACTAAATAAGAGAAAAGTCTACATTGAGGAATATAAAAATATAGCAATAACAAACATAAAGATTAAATTGGATTTTTGTTAGTAAGAACTAGAGGGTGATAAAGGAACAAAAAAGCAGACAGACAAAAAGGGAATGTTGCCTGGGAAACAGACATGAACTGTCAGCATGTGATCATTGAGCTGAAGATGACCAACCAGGATCGAGTAATTGCAATGGAAGACATGAGAAAGACCATCAGAAATGTGAGACCTTGGTAGTGTAATCTCTAAAAATCATTGATGCCATAAACTTTTTATGCCCTAGAGCCAAAATTATTATAAATTATTTTTCTAATATTATCAGAGTTCAAGGCTTTGAAAAAAGAAATCAATATAAGCTTTTTTTTATTTTTAGTTATTTGTTTTGTTTTGCTAGATTTAGTTATCACAGCAGTAGTATAGATTGTGAGATGTGACTTGATTTGACAGAGTGCTGTTAAAACATTTGTGTGACTCACATACATCTGTTAAATATATCAAATAGAATATATTAGAATAGAATAGAATAGAATAGAATGGAATGGAATAGAATGTTGGGAATCACTTCAGAAGGGCTAGGAATTATTTAATAATGCATCTTAAATTTATATCCACTTACATTACCCAATACTGTAATAACAAAAACGCTGCATTCAAATGATAGATTTTTTTTTCAATATAAGTAAACCCAGTCACACATTTATGTAAACTCTGCTCTCTATATGTTTAATGATCACTTCTATTATATTCTCTCTCTCTCTGTGTCACTCTCCCTCTCTCTACAGTATATATATATATATATATATATATATATATATATATATATATATATATATATA
>NW_015150693.1:723214-729520 GCF_000732505.1 Cyprinodon variegatus
TTTTTTTTTTTTTTGCACCTTGGAAGTAAAAATATGTAGCTGATGGGCAGATTTGTTGTAATGCACATAAGGCAAGCGTTTCCAAGTTTGAAGACTTTTCGCTTCCCAATCTTGGAAGCGGTCTTTCTCATGTCTTCATACTTGGAAACAAAGTCCAGTGGATTGTTTTCAGTTTTCTTTTTTTGGAATGACTATGACCTGGATGACAGAGAACCTTCACCAGCAGATAAAGCAAGATTTTTCTTTCCTTAAACAGGAACATAGTGTGTAGATTTTGTTTGCATTCAATGCAGCATTACACAAAACTCTACCTGGGATGCCACACAGCGGTAGGTGCAGGTACTTTTCAATTTTGTTACAACAGTAGATTCTTAATGGGCCTTCAATTTGCCAAATCTAGAAACACCTCATTTGAACATTTCTGAACAGCAATTTTTGTTTTGTTTTCATGGAGAGAAACAAATAACAGTTTCTAGGGCTTGTAAGTTTTGCTTATCAGCTATACTACTGGAAAAATAACTCTTGCACAAAACAGAACACACTGAGGAAATGATTCTTGCTCCTCACATCAGAGCTTTATAGGTCCCAAACAATAGCAATTTCATCAGCGCACAAAAGAAAAATGAGATGTTGCTGTAGACAAATAAATTCTTGCAACATGCTTAAGAATTGATGTTAGGTTTCTGCTCTGACTGAAAATGTGGCTTCCTTGGAGACCGATGTTGGAGGGATACAACATAAACAAAATTACACTAATAAAAAATACAAAGATTTGCAATTTATTATATTCCCTATGTTGTAGGCTGGATGTAGATTTTAAGATCAGTGTATTGCACCGGAATCTAAAACAAAGTGCAACATTTCCTTTTAAGTTTGCTTTTAATTGAAAGGATTAAATATGTTCATCATGCTCATAAACTCTAACAATGGGTGGATTGCTACTCAAAATAACTTATTTTCTTAAAGCCTTCAGTACTTCACAAAACTCCTTTTGAAAATGAAGAAATGCTAAACTGTTAACTGGGGGCAGGGATGGACTTACCACATAAGCAAAGTTGAGATCAACCTTTGGCCCCCGTTCTGGCTAGGGGCCCCGTCATTGAGGTGCACTTCTGGTTGACCACCCCTCTAAGTGTGCCCATGGAATATCTATGACAGTGGCTGACAGTTACAAACAAGTAGTAAATAAGGAAACGAGCTGCAAAAACATGTGTGATGCAAACTCCAAAACACGCAAAAACAAGCGCAAAAGAAAAAGGCTGAGAACAAAAATGCTAAAAATAGAAGCAAAATATAAATATAATCAACAAAGCAAATGCAAACCAAAAATGCTGCTACCCAAAGATGAATGTGCTCAAAACCACTAGAGGGATTCAAAGAAAAAACAAACCATATTTGAACACATCTTCCATGCAAGCAGGAAGTTAAGCTTTCACACTGGAAAAAAAGTTGGATTAACAAAGGACAGGTTTGTTATTTTTCATTTCATGTCACACACATAGTCTTCTTTACTACCATATATATATATATATATATATATATATATATATATATATATATATATATATATATATATATATATATATATATATATATATATATATCATGCCATCCCCACCCCCAAACGCGTGGAGTGCAGGTCACGCACCTTAGAATTTTTGTAAGTATGCACTAACGCATCCGCCAGCCTTGTTTTATATGGGAGGATATAAAGTTCTTGTTGGCAGATGGTTCTAAAGGGAGAGAAGGTTCAAGTGACACAGTGTGGTTAACTAAACTGTTATTACAGTTTATACCGTGAGTAAAAATGGCGTACAATTGTGGGTTTATTGGCCAAGCTTGTGGTACAAATAAGGATTTCGTTTTCTGTTCATATCACATACAGCATAAATAAAAGTCTGAAACAACTATGCATATTATACAATGTATTTTGCTTTTAATTTGTAAAAGTTTTTTTTTTATATGTTATTTAAAATAAAAGGTCCGTATGGATTCCATGGAGGCTTGTTTCCCCATTGTCATGTTTCTCTGTGTACAGCAGGCAAAATTATTAACGCAATTATTTAAATTATGATACCTTCAGTTAAGATAAGTGGTTAGGAAATGTGTGGTTTATGCTACCCTTAACAGCTACACTCAAAAATAATTGGTCACAAAGTTAAATCAATGAATACAATTCGCTAAAAAGTCTAACTTAAAATGTTTATATAAAAACAAATGCTTTTGACTCCTCCCACTGGAATTCGGGTATGGGGGTCATGAACCCCTGATTGATAGTGTGAGGAGTGGGCAAAAAGCGTGGGAATCTACTTTCGAGGCTGGAGCATTGTCATGCAAAGGGGAGTTGCAGAATGTAAACTGAGCATAAAATTATCTCCCCATGTCGATTCAGTACCTCTTTGTTGTTCCCGGTTATCTATGAGATAAGCCAAGCTTCTCAACGTCTTTACTTTTCTCTCTATCATCCAAGACTACATAGTTCTGGCAATATAGAGACTGCGCTGAGAGCAAAGAGATATGGCTTTTCATGTTTACTATAGAGAGTTCTTCAGAAGACACTTTTTGCTGTCCTCCATTTTTGTCCCTGTCCCTCCTCCTCTTTGTGGCTCTAGTTCTCGATGGATTTTGTTTCTGGGGCTACAGGACCTCATTCACCTTCAAAGGAGGTTATTTGTGTTGAAAGAGAGCCCTCTGTGTTTTTGCTCACTCTACTGCATCAGCCGGTGATAGATTGTTCCATGTTTTCAAACCCCTCTAAATATCTGATAAGAGGGTAAAGGCAGCGCTTTAAGCTGCAACAAAAGGCACTGTGATATTATTATAACAGTTCATAAATTATGAATTTGGAATTTAATTTAGTATGGCAGAATATTTTTTATTTACTGTTATTGGTACTTCTTTTCCTCTTGTGGAACTGAAGAATTAAGTGACATATAAGTTACAGAAGTAAACATTACCTTTTTGTTTCTTATTCTATCATAGGGTGAGTTTGGTCTTCAGTCCTGGAAAAAGAAGGGCTAGCAATGGAGATGTGCAGAAAGTGTTTGATATGGGAAAAAAGGAATTCCATTGATAGTCTGTTAAAATTTTGTCTGGTGCTTCCCCAACTATTACGGTCCCATTTGTTACGGTAAACTATTCTGCACCCCTACTAAACCTTCCTTGTCGAGGTTATAACCAGATCACAATCTATGGATGTTAACTACTCCAGTTCCAATTCAGATAACTGAAATATATATATTCCTTTAACACCTATGTGTGATTGTTACTATAGATTGTCAAAATTATTTTCAAACAGTATATACACATATACTGGTACTACTACTTTATCAAACCTATGAACTCTTATAATCTTATCACTTTTGTTTCATAGAGTAACATTTTTACTATTTTTAAATGTACTTTTTCAAAAAATAAATGTGAGTTTATTTGCTCATGTAAACATTTCACACAGTGCTGCTAAACTATATATAACATGAGCAGGCTACAGGGATTCACTAGCTGGATCAGATTTTCAGATTTATTTGATATTGATTGGATTATTTTTCAATTTATTATGTGCATTTGTTATGAAACAGAAAAGAAAATGAAATAAATTACTTCTTGCGGTAACATGCTAAGATTGATGCAACAAAACAAAAACAAGCTAAGATTGATGCAACCCAATTGTCTACAATCCTATGATGGCCATTCTTGTGCACCACAGAACAGGTTGTTCTCTTAGAATGCACTTGATGGTCAGCTGAAGAAACATGGCTGTGAAGTGAGGCCTGTGATATTATTGAGTAGCTCTTACTTGGTTTACCATAAAAGGATCAGATGGAGATTAGCATAACACCACTTTATGGCTGGAGAATTAATCTGAACACTCTAATATGATGTATACAAAACATCCATATTGGCACCTATGTGAATTTATTGATGTATAAGGTCTGTACCATTTTTTGTTGAACATAAACAATTCATCGATTTACTTGTGTGATATGAATATCACTAGGCCCTGCTGAGCTAAACCATTACCATCAGCATCTAAAGGGCGGTTGCGTACAACTTTTTAAATCTCTGATCCCATTTGTCACGATTTGTCACACTGACTGTGTATAGAGAGGCTCAAACTGGGGTGGGCAGATATGGGCAGATTTTTTTCACTGCTGTCTCTGTCCTATACACAAAACAATTTCCCACATTTCACTTGGACAGATTATGAAAAGTTATTAAAAAACAAAAACAAAACAAAAAACACAGGCACATTCTATAAAGCAAAGCCCCACTTAACAACTCTGTGCAGCATCTCAAACCAGAACAAATAGAGAATTTTCATATGCCTGTATTAAAAGCATAATGAGAACTACATTTAAAGAAAAGAAAAACACAGCAATAAAAATTGTTGGGCGATTTATATGTTGACTGAGGTAGTAAGAGGTGATACTCAGAGAGAGATCTATGAAATTTGTCGAAGTTTTTCTTTCTTTTTTTCATAAAGAGGTGAGAGATACACTGTGCGTACCTGATCTCTCTGCCCCTCGTTATTTTGTTTTTTGTGAGGCTCAAAGAGGATCACTATTTTACTATATCAGTTTTTTCTCCTCCTGAAGTTTTTCTTTGTTTTGGGGAAAGTGATAAATTGGGGTTTCTGTCGAGGCTCAAAGAGAATCAGTGTTTTATCTGTTTTTTTGTCCTCCTAAACCTCCTAAACCATCATATGTCAAGTATTCTTTTGTCAACTGACACGATTTTCTGTCAAACAAAATCTGATTCGGTGTGTACTGGCCTTAAGGTTTGGTTCACACAGCATCCTGATGTGACCCAAATCAGATTTTTTTTGCCCATATGTGACCTGTATCTGATTTTTTCACGAATGTCTGAACAACACAGATCTGATATTTTCCATTGCGACCCAGGCCACTTGGCTTTGTGCTCCTGAATCCGATAGGTATCTGATCTTTTCAGATGTACTGTAACCTGTGTCTGAACGGCCATGTTGCATTCCTCTTGACCTGTATGCCATTAGTACACAACAAAGATCACTATTCAGTGTCCTGTTACGCAGAATTAGGAAGAAGAACAACATGGGAGACGATAATGTGGAGAGCATTCTTAATTTTCTGGCTTAGGGAGGCAAAGAAATGAAAGATTGCAAAATGGGCTCCAGCACTACCATCAACGTTTAATTCAGGAAACAGAGTACTCTCGCTTGTGACGTCATTGCGTCCTTTACAAGCCGGTAGCAGGCTGTTGGCCTGTTCTCTGTTTCTTGCTATTACACATGAACACACAGTCTCTTTGGACAAAAATACATGAACAATTCAATTTAGACTTCTCACTTAACCCCAGAGGTCATTGAGTCAGCTACATTCAATTTGAAGTACAACAAACCATTTTTACACTTCTTTTGTTGCTGATATTTTTCTCTTAGTTGGAGCTATATCTTGAACTTGAATGATATTGTTTGTGCACTAAAAAATAACAGAAAATAATTAGAATTGTTGGTTAACTGCAGTTTGTCATTATTGTTAATTTAATTTATTATTTATTTGACACTTGACGACAAAGAAATATGGGCTCTTGTTAATTGCTGAACAACCCAGTAATCAAAACTTCTAATTTTCTAATTTACTAGTGACATATCACGTTCTTGATTTGTTCACAATTAGCTGAGATAACTGGTAAGTCAAACTCTTAGCAAATTTGGATGGGAGGAATGCACAAACATCTTTCGCATCCCTGAAGGGGCGAATTGCATCCTTTCGGTTATTTATCGAAAATAACTATTGGGTATTCCAGCTAAAACTGGCACAACCATGTTTGTTCTCCTGCAGCCTTCCACTTCTGGATAACATCTCAACGTCATACAAGTCACTGCCTTTCATTGGGGTCGAAACATTTCTATTTTGAGGCTAATCCATCTGTTGCTTTTTTGGCAAGGTGTTTTTTTAGGAGTTTGTGAATTCAAAAATCTGTTCACAACCCTATGGCAAATCCCTGTTCTGCATGAAAACAGGTGCAAACAATTTCCTCTGTGACTGATTTCCATCTTTATCTCATTTTCTACAAACTCAAACAGGACCAAACAGTGTTCCCAGTTACTTGAATGTTTATTATGGAAGCTTCATTTTTGTTTATTGTAGCTTTAGCCCCATTTCTTTTAGGAAATGTTCATTTCTACAGGTCTTTAAAAAAAATCATCATAAAAAAATTAAAGCACATCTAACGGAGAAGGCCCAGAGGACAAGAAGACCAATTCCAAGGCAAGCTCAAGTTCAGTCTTTCAGGGATGATATAAGGAGAACCCTACGGACCCACCGG
>NW_015150693.1:730315-732188 GCF_000732505.1 Cyprinodon variegatus
GTTTATTGGTTTTGTTTGGTTTTCAGTATTTTTGGATTTTGGATTTTTGCCTCAGTTTCCCTCTGACTTTCATTAAACCATCCAAACTCATCCGTGCCTACTCCTCTCTGCTTTTGGGTCCTCAAAACCTCCACCAAACCTGACAAATATTGCCTTTTTAGTATAATTTTCCTCATATAATTTAAATAGATGTGGTGTCCAAGTGCTGCATCATTAGCTAAAGCTGACTTATATTTTCTGTTTTAAAAGACATTGGTATTATTGTGCAAAATAATCAGTCTATATGGCATTATATAAAGGAAGTACAAATATGTAAGTACAGGTTTACATTATTAAATTAACACAAAATGCACACCATTATTTCTAAAAGCCTTATTTTCTTTAATTTCAGACCAGTATTATCCTTACCAAGAATAAAAAAAATCTTCCTTTTACCTTTCCGAAACATATTTAAACTGGACTTAAAGACCATTTATTAAAACATGAGGTATTTTCTGGCTGCAGTAAAGAGGAGGAATAAATCTGAGCTGAAACACAAAAGGTACTGAGCGATTTAATTTAGGATGACGCTGGCAGACATTTGTGGTGTAATTAAGGCTGTTTGGCATCTCTGTCTCTACACTAGAAGAAATGCCACTCAGTGCCAGGCCTCCTCTGAGCCCACTGAGTGGATTCTCGTAAAGATACCAGCAGGCTCTGTGATGAATTTGTTCATTACCAGATTTGTATGCTGCATCCCTTTTTCAGAACTAATTAAAAAGTTTGCTGTTAACTTTATTTCATGTAGTTGTTATATCACAGAACTTGCACATAAATTTAAGGTTATTTTCTTAACAACTGGCTAAAGCTATTTTTTCCTCTATCATAGTTGTTTATTTCACTAATCTGCACGCTACCTGGGTGAGACTTAGCAACGCCAGCTCATCAATTTCAGAATGAGCATATCAGACCTTGTATATGATCCATTAATATTCATATTAAATCTTTGGGTTTCAGAGCAGTTTAACCCTTTGAAACATTGATGTATTTTAAACTTCAATCATTAATTTTTAATCACAACATATTGCAACAGAAGGGCTTTAGCTCTGGGCAATTTATAATTTGCAAAGTCTTACATTTTCTGTGAGGTTAAATTTGCTGCCTCTCTAAAATCATATCATCACCAAGATGGTAATTTGACAATATCTACTCTTCCGCCCTCAGTTAATCTAACAAAACTTAGACAGCGAGCTAAACAGAATAACTACGGTACTATTACTGGGATAGTAAAATGATGATGGTGATGATTTTGACATTTGCACTGTTATATTCAATTCTATTCCCAGCCAGCTGGGAGTTTATATTTCTGATAATTTAAGATGTTATTGCCCTCCCCGGTAGGGGTGGGAAATATCTTATTTAATCAGATATTATTTTGGCTGTTACAGTATATACTGTTTATGAACACACGCCCTACTAGTTGTGTGTTAGAACAATAAAAGAAAGAGTTATTCAAGCTCAAATCATGGTAAAACACTTAATTTTGAACATACATGGAATAAATACACCACAACTTCTGTTCAAAATATAAGAGTTTATTAACAAAAACCATTCAGCTCCAAGTCAAACATATTTCAGTTTAACACTCTCAAGTAAGACTAGTAAAACTCAACTAAACTAAACTACGATGTACAAAGAGAAAGGATAACATGGTTGAAAATCCTTTTACAATTTAAAATGGATCTTGTGTTTGGAAACCAAAGTTTATCTGGAAGAATTTGGGTTATGATCAAATTCGCTTTTCACTATTTTAGAGAGATTGGAATGTTTTCAAACCAATTCACAATGCAAACCATGAGGTGAATAAAACATTATTTGGCCAAAAAATGTTTTA
>NW_015150693.1:733522-739523 GCF_000732505.1 Cyprinodon variegatus
AAAAAAAAAAAAAAAAAAAAAAAAAAAAAAATATGGACACTGGTTCCCAATGTCCAAAGACCATGATCATGGCATATGGCACAACAGCACTGATCGGAATCCGATCGAGTACCCCTAGTGGTCCGCCAGGGTATTGCAAGGGGTACATGAAAGGTAGGTAGTAAAATAAAATAGGGCTGGGATCTGTTCTACTGTGATAGGACCCAATTGAAAAATTAAACAAGCTTTTATTAACCAAGAAGTGGTTGACTTTCAGCTATGATGCACATCAAAACCAAGCAGAAGATCATCCTGGAAGTGAAGAACAGCCTGGTGGTATCACTGTTTTTCACACTGGGCTATCGGAGCTGTTCAAAGCAATTAAGTAAGTCTGACTATAGTTTTTATTCAGCATTTTGCTCACAATTCATCAACTTTAAATGTATTTATATGGAATTTACTCAGAGGAGCTCCACTTTTATAAATACAGCTTTATATTATGATTTAAATTTGTATTTATTCAATTCCATATTTATTTAGTTTTTTTACGTTATTTGAGAAGGAAAGAGTACAACGATAAGAATTAAATGGTCAAATTAAATGATTAAGTAAAATAGTCTTTTTTCTGTAATCAGTTATTGTATGTTCAACTTTTGGACAATCAATACTTTTGACTGAGAGGGGGACTCATGGTAAGAAAAAATCTCCAAAGGGGTTCTGAAGTAAAAAAACGTTGGGAAACACTGAGCTAAATGACAAAAAAAAATCCTTTTTTATTCTTTCACTGAACACCAATTATTCATAATTTTTTTTTTATTATTATTATTATTTTTTTATGAATGTTAATTTTATTTGATAAATGGAATTAGCATGATTACATAATTTGTAAATGAAAAACCACTTTTGAGCCAAAAATCTCTCGTTTTAACAGAATTCATGGGTTAGTAATTAATTTGAAGATAAAATTTCTTTAGAAATTAATCAATCAAAGCTTTTCTTCATTTCCAGAAATTATATTTATTTATAATAATGACATAAAAAAGACTTAAGGATTAAGAACAGTTTGGTTTGGTTCCAGTCATAAAGGATTTTTGAATATGTTTTAACCAGAAAAAATTAATCTTAAAGGGGTCATAAACTGATTATTTGGAGCTGGTCCTTAAGGTCTCTAAATAGGGTGTGTCACATTGGTTGGCCTGAAAATGGCATATTTGCTGTTCTAATGAGCCCTGATGCAAGCCTGTTTACGTATAAGCCCTAGAATGAAACAATAGGTTTTCTCCCGTTTATGGTATGTGCGCTGATTGGTTAGTTTACAACGAGCGAAGCTGCTGAGCAAAGATGCATCGTAGCAGCAAGCACTCACTCAATGAAACATCAAATTGTTGATATGGTAGGGTGACCAGACATCCTGTTTTTCCCGGATATATCCTACTTTTTATACCTAAAAAAATGTCTGTGGGCAATTTCAAAATCGTCTGGGATTTTGTTCGACTACAGTACCAAGCCGTCAACTCCGGGGCTTGTCCAGGAACTCTGGCGACGGAGGGAAGGAGCCAGCGAGGGACGGAGCGATAAAACAGACTCGTGGACGGTAGCCGCGGCCCTGTGCTTCCCCCCGCCTGCATTTCAGGGATATTACTATGCCCTGGCTTCCTTACATGTTGCTCTCGATTGTTTATTTTCGTGATTTATGTTGGACTGGTGATATCATCCACGTTTACACAGTTTGATGGTGTCACGAGACACACAGCCGTAGGGGGGACCGAGGCTATGCAGCTTGCCAGCAAGGGGTTGGAGCCAGCTTTTTTTTTTTTTTTTTGCCAATGGGAAACTTCCAGCAGACTCAAGCTCAGTGTGAGCAGCCATCTTCCGAGGCTGACTAGGGGTTAAGGAGACAGAAGCAGACAAAAGGTAACTTTTAACAGCTCCATAGGTGACTCAGTCCCGGAAACATACAGCCAGCCAGACGAGCTCAGAGAATGTTCCAATGTCAGAGGATGAAAGAGAGCATATAAGAGAAACAGGACAGCCAAGCAGGAACAGACCAGATGAAAAGAGAGCATAACATTAGAGACTGAACTAACAAATACTGCAGATTGAAAAGATATAGATAGAACGAAACAATGATGAAAAAGGGTCCCTATGTCCTCCAGCAGTCTAAGCCAACAGCAGCATAACTATAAAGATGGCTCAAGTTAACCTGAGCCACCTTAACTATCAAAAAGGAAAGGTTTAAACCTTGTTTAAACGTAGACAGGGTGTCTGCCTCATGGTCTCAAACTCGTAGGTGGTTCCATAGGAGAGGAGCCTGATAACTAAAAGATCTGCCTCCCATTCTTCTTTTAGAAATTCAAGAATCGCTAGTGCACCTGCAGATTGAGGGCAGGATGGTCTTTTAGGAACATAAGGAATGATCAGGTGTCTGATATAAGACAGATTTTGGCATTAAGACTTTATTTATGATGAGGATTTTACATTTTATTCGTGATTTAACAGGAGGCCAATGAAGACAAGCTAGGATAGGTGAAATATGATCTCTTTATAATATTTAGGAACTCTGCAGTGTTTTCGATCAACTCAAGGCTTTTCACTTGTCTTGTTCATTTGTCTAGTTTCTCAGCTTCACCCCTGGATAGGATATTTAAAATTTTTTGTAATATTCTGGAAATGAAAGAACGGCACTCTACTGAACTGGATTTAAGATTCAAGTTGAAGGTAAAAATACTATTTTTTTTTTTAACTCTGATGGTTCAACTGAATAAAAACAATCTAAACCCGGTTCAGATTTTATAGTTACCTCAGATGCTGCCTAAAGAATCTCATAAAATTATTACTGCTAATAGCAGGGGCTACAACATAAGTCTCAACAGAGCTATGGCTCTGGGTGAGTTTGGCAACTATAATAAAAACAAATCTACAATTATTATTATATTAGACATATTATGCTCTTGTAGCAGTCTAGCCAGACTTTATTCAGACGACGCACTCAATGATGATAACTGATGGACTATGGTGGGGTATTCCAACCCATTTATTCGTCAGAAATGGAAATACACCATAGACACACCGTAAGAGCTGAAGATAAACAAAAACAAATTACAAAATTACTCCACTCAACATAGGATGAATACCATGAATACCATTAGCTACCATTAGCTTATTCAACTTCTCTTTGATATATAAACTCTAAATAAACGTAGAGTTATTATACACATAAAACTACACCACAAAGAATATTATACTGTTCGCCTTCCAGCTAGATGCCATATAAAAATGTGAATGGAAACCCGTAATGTCCTTTAACAAGCAGCAAAACCATCTGGTAAGGATGTAGGCAACGCAGTGCTTCTTTTCCTTGTACCGGAACCGGAAATAGAAATCAACCCTTCAAAATAAAGGCACGTAACACCTTTTGCCGAAATTCACTATTAATCCAAAATGTATCACTTAAAACGGAGGGATCAGGAACATTAGGCATAAAAACAAATAACAATATATGAATAAAAGCATATCTAAAAATAGTAGTTATAACAAATATCTGGGTCCTTTACAGCTCTTACTTTACAAAGGGTTATTTTATACATCAATAAACTGTTTTCCACACTAGGTAGGATTCCAGTTTCATGTATAGTTCCATTGTGTGCCACAATGCAACACTACAGCAGCAATAATTTGTGCAATGTATAATGTGCAATTACTATTTGACACCTTGAAAATTAACCTGTTCCTCTACATTTGAGAACGGGTACAATAACTATATATATAAATATCCATCAATATACTGTAAATACCTATGTAAACAACCTGTGCAATAACCCTGTATCATAATCCTACAAAAAAAGAAGCTGTCGTATGTGGACGCACTGTATACTGTATATATCCCATATACATTTTTCGTACTTTAGCACATTCTTCTTCTCCTTTGACTATTTGAGCTAATGTAACGAGAAGATTTCTCCAATGTGAGATCAATAAAGTTAATTAAAAAATCAATCAATCAATATTTTCTCACATTTCATGGCATTTTGCTTTAAAGTGTGCAGTTATTTATTAAACCAGGAAGCCAGCTTTCTATTTTTAAAGTTTTTCTTTTTCAAGGGGGGTACCTTGTCTAAGGAGATATGCAGAGAACTTGTAACCCAATCAAGAAAATTATAAACCTGTAAAGGGTAATGAGCTAAATGCTTTATGAAACACTGTGCAACAACAAAGACGAGAGAGAAAGTGGAACAGATTCTTTAAGTTTTATGACTGCATTATCGGATAATGATCTGCCAAAGTGGAATCTTCTCTTGGGGGAGGAGAATTTTGTTTAAGTAATTTTGAAGGTTATTAAAAAGGAGTCAGAGAAGACAGGTTTGTGAGAAAATGCTGTTATTTCTTCATATTTAATACCATATGTCAGCAAAATGTCCAAAGTATGAAGATGAGAATGTGTGGGGTTCCTCACATTTTGACAAATAGAAAAATCACTGGGTATGGTATGTGTCTTAAATAGGACAAACAATTGTTGATTCGAACCTCACTGTGCCACTTTGTGTCCCTGAGCAAGTCCCTTAACTCTGCAAAGCTCACCAAGCATTGTAAGCTGTTGACTGCTGCCTAAGGGATATGATAACTGCAGAGGATAAATTTTATTGTATTTTAAAGTCAAACAAAGGTGATTGTTCTGTTCTTAAAGTAACCTTCACATTACATCTATAATGTTGGCAACAAAAAAGCACATACAAATTAGTACCCACAATAGAAAAAAGTTCACAGACATTTAAAATAATAACACCTTACTATAGAACCAATGGCAAAAGCCAAGAGAATGGTGAAAATCGTAAAAAGACATAAAGAAAATCTTATAATAATAGATTCCAAATTTAATAAATGGGTGTTAAAAGAATCTTTAGAATGAGCAAATCAGCAAAAACAAAGCAAAAAACATAACTGAACAAACCTGATCGAAAATGTAAGACAGTAGCAGTTAAGGAATAACACAGCTAGTATAAGTTCACTGAAGCTGTAGAAAATTGTATACAGTATATCATAGGTACAAACCGATAATAATATGTTAAAACCATAGATAACCACTCAAAACTAAATTTAAAAATAAAAATATCACACTCACCAAACGTTCACACAGACGCTTAGTGGACAGTAATCAATTAATTCCAAGAGCTTTTACTGTATATGAGACATCAATATAAAAGGGTAGACAGAGAGAAATGGGTTAGTTGACCACCCCCACCAATGTCCTGCATTTTAAAACATGTTTAAAGCCATGAATGTTGGACTAAGGCTTGCAGCTATTGCTAAAATTCCATATTGGTAATCGATAACTTCAACACACTGTAACAGCTGACATCCATTTTCTCATTCTGAACACTTTGATACACTTTGGAGATATGCAGGGTGGCCCAGATTATCAAATGTATCCCAGGGATCAGATACTAGTTACTTGGTGATGGTTGTCTGAGTAAAGATAATTATTATCCTTTATTGCATGATCTTCTGTATCTTACAGAAAAGATTAATTTGTCCTATGTTGCTTGATCAGTAGAGACTTCTTCTTGTAATATTTCTCTACATTTCCAAAATATTCTTACAATTTCTCCAAAATTTGTTTTTGGTGGTTGTTGTTGATTATTTTAAGTGCCCAAATCAGATCACAGTTCAATTTAAAATGCTGTGACTCTGCTCAGGGTGAGAAATGGAATAGGCATGAGGATATTCAACACACTGACTAAAATGACAGATGCTGAGAGGGAGCCACCCACCATGTAATTGCATGTTCATTGTTATTCCCTATTCATTCTCCAAGAAAATGTTACATGCATATTAAACTCTGATCCATAAGCATGCTGCAACATCAGACTCTGTGACATAACTCTGATAAGATGCACCATATACTAGAGAGATATACTTTAAAGGCAATCTACATCGTATCAATGTTTGGGTCAAAGTAATTGAGACCATTAAAACTAACAGAGATAGTTCAATCTGAAAAACTCACACAGAGAGAAAAGATAAT
>NW_015150693.1:740308-744737 GCF_000732505.1 Cyprinodon variegatus
ATAAAAGACAGTTGTAAAATAATGATTAAATTTATCAAGGAACAAAAAGCTTTGCAAATCCCAATTAAGATGTGATTAACCTAATTTATTTAGTCTCAAAATCCAATCCAGGCTTGATTATAGCAAGACCTTCTGAGTAAAGAAATTGCCTAAACAGAAACAATCAACATTGTGTAGCCACAAAGTTCTTACAGACACTCATTTTAAACTCACCAAAAGAAATCCAAAGAGCATAAAGAAACAAATGTGAAAATGTTTTCAAAGCCTTTTTAAAATGGGACTTTAGTGAAAACCTGTACCATCCAGGGGTTTTCTGAGGATCTCAGAAGGATTTACAGACACTACTGAATTTCATACCCAACAACACACTAAGAAAAAAAAAAAAGGTTAATCCCAAAAACAAAATACCCAAGCCAAACCTGAGCGGCTTTGTTTATGTATATGGTTCAGTAAAGGGAGGACTGTTTGTAATCCTATACAGCAAAAAACAAACCACAATCAAACAAATGCGTGGCACAGCAAAGTAGAGCCAGTAGCTCTGGGCCAGATTCTGCTGCACACATGCACCATAATAACAAAGGACAAACCTTTGATGACTTAAATGATCATCGTCTACAAATCGGTCATAGAACCGTTTATTGTAACAGCAGCAGTGGGAGATGTGTGTAGTTGGTGAATAACTCCCTGACTCCAAACCTCCTAAGTGTGGAAAACAGGAAAGTCCAACCAACTCTATCAAAAGGTTTTTTCATATCTAAAGATGCTATTATGTTTGTTTCACGATGTAATGATTTCCAGCGAATACTGCTAAAGGGTCTGCGGCTGTTTGTGGATGCATTCTTTTCTTCAACGAAACCTTTCTGATTTGGATGATGATCGTGGCTATTACTTCTTCCGTACAATGAGCAAGGGCTTTAGCTAAGATTTATTGTTGACATTTATAACAGATATTGGGCAATGAAATAAAGGGTGAATAAGGGATATTTTAGCACAGTTCATTTAAGTAGGTAGTTTGTAATTTATTTTGGATCCTTTTATCATGCACATAAATAGAGGAGAGAAAATTTTAAAGTGAAATTTAATTTAATTTAAAGGAAAATTCAGCAGGGAGCCCATGGCGCACCCACGTTTTTGTAGGAAAAATGTATTACTATTTTTTAAGTATGTGGTTGATAGGCAGATGTCCAACAGCTCACACATCTAGTTTGGTGTTAAAGTGGTCCTGCTTTTCAGGGTTTTATCATGTTCCAGTTGTGTCCTGACTGTGTTTACTGCCTCTGATGTGGGAATGCTAGTGAAGATAAAGCTTACATCGAAAGAAACAACGGTTTCACATGTAGCAAGTCTCAAATGCTGGACTTTGGAAATAAAGTCTGAGGAGTTTTGTATGTGGTATGGAGTGTTTCCAACCAATGGAGCGTAAATTGTTGTCAGGTGTTTACCGAAATTGTGTATCACAAAGTTAATACTGCTAACATGAGGCTTGACTGGGAGCCCTTCTTTGTGTATTTTTCGAAGACCATATATGCATGATATGGCCTCCCGTGGGTACAGGTAAGTTGCACATTGATGTTACAGGTGATTGCACCAGGAAATTGTGCATTATACATGTAAAAAAACTGCAGGTACGATGAATTGAGGGGGCTGTTTAGCTTTTGTGAGTCTGCCAGTTTTTCCTTTATCACTAGCAGAACTTCTCCTTTGGGCGAAGTGGTTAGGCACTGATAAGATCAACCAGCCTGTCCAGTGGTTCTGGGGTGAGTTTGTTAACTGTGGGCTGGGGGATAAGTGATTTGGTTGATGAGAGCAGGTGTCTTACAGTGGTCTTCTCCATTCTTGACTTTCTTCTAGGGCCATCACTTAATTTATTGTTTTGGCTTATCTAAAGAAGCTAACAAATTATTTAAAGATTAATTCAAAGAATTAGTTATCTGGAACTAATTACATGAGATCTGGGTAAACGGAGAGCTTGGTAGGCAGAGAGTCTAGTATGTCCCAGCCAAGTTTTACCCTTTGCCAGACAAGACCTCTCTAGATGTCCCTCTTGGCCGCAGTAGAAACACAGGTTATAGTGCAGGTATTGGTTCTTCTCCTCGTTCGACAGGCGCGTGAGTCCCAACTGCATCGGTTCAGGATCCGGCATTCGAGCCTGACCAGGGATCGACACATATGCAAAGGGAGCGGGGTGAGGAGCCAGCCGAGGAAAAGCCAACATAAGTGCTCTCTTTACTCTGCGACGTTCTGTTAGGTGAAGGTCTATCCTTCGGTGATGGTGCTGTGCATGCAGCAGCCTGTTACATCAGCTCTGTGTTCTCCTTTCCTACTTTCTCTATTCTATACTGTTTTTTAGAAAAAAAAAATTCAAGTAGTGAATACCGTTTCTGATATTCTGAAAGTATGCGCACAGGGGAACTCAACTTCTGGAACTATAGTGCTGAGTTGTCTCCTTCTTTCTACACTTTGATGCTGGAATGGGTGATCCTTTTGTCCGACACGGGAGCAGCTGATGGGACTGAGCGCTGCTCTGCACAACAGCCCTGCTCCAAACATGCTGCGAGACCAGACATCCCCACGGAAAAAAGGAGGAATCGGAGAGGCTGCAGGGGTGGCAGGAAAAGCAGAGGAAAAGATATCTACCCTTGGTTGTCATGGGAAATCTAAGGTCGCTGTGCAACAAGACCAAGGAAGACACACCTTTAACCCGCTTTCAGGGGAGATACAGAGACACAAGTATCATGTGTTTCACAGAGATATGGTAGATGGGCTTGTACCAGAGAAATCAGTTTCCCTGAATGGCTTTAAACTTATCCATGCAGACAAGATTGCGGAGAGGGCAAAACGCAGAATTGGAGCTACTAGCTGTGAGCATGAGTTTTGGAATGTTATCACTCTCTGTGTTTACATCCCCCGCTTCTTTAATGTTACCCACTCATTATTCCATCCAGACAGTGTCTTGCCCACAACCAAAATCGAATAAATTAGAAAAGATTCCCAAAGGAGTAAATCGTGATCATCTAATAAAAAAAAATAAGATAACTCCAATTGGTGAAAAAAGGTTTAAACAATTAAATGTGGTTTATTTAACATAAGATCTCTTACCTAAAAAAGTCTGCTAGTTAATAACGTTATTTGTGATAATCACATTGATTTATGTTTGACCTTACAGAAACTTTGCTGCAGGAAGAGGATTACGTTAGCATAAATCAGGCAACTCCTTCTTGCTATTAAAATGTTCACATACCCAGAAATTCTGGGCGAGGAGGAGGGGTGGCAACAATCTTTCAGTCTGACTTAATGATTACTCCATAGGCATTTAACATTTAACCCTTAGTTTCACTCATCCAAATTGCAAAGCAAGAAAACATCTTCTTTTTGTAACTTTGTATCACCCACCAGGTCCTTACTCTGAATTTTTTGATGAGTTTTTAGAGTTCTTATCTGATTTGGCGTTAAATACTGACAGGGTCATCATAGTGGTGGATTTTACCACCCATGCTGACATTGAAGGTGATAGCTTAATACATGCCTTAATGTCTTTAATGCTATCTTAGATGCTATTGGCCTTGGTCAAAATGTGAATAGTCCCACACATTCTCATCTTCATACTTTGGACCTTGTGCTGACATATAGCATAGAATGTGAAGAAATAACAGTATTTTTCTCACAACCCAGTCCTCTCTGACCAATTTTTAATAACCTTCAGGAATACTTTAACAGAGTTCTCCTCTCCCAAAAGAGGTTTCACTTTAGCAGATCATTATCAGATAGTGCAGTTCTAAATTTTAAAGAATCGGTTTCATTTTCTCTCTCCTATGTGTCTCTGAGCAGTCCTGCAGAGGGCAAATGTTTAGTTTATTCCCCTTGACAGGTTGATGATTTTGTTGATGGGGTTGCTGGTTCTCTGCATACTGCCTTAGACAACGCTGCACCTTTGAAAAAGAAAAACTTTAAAAATAGAAAGCTGGCTCCCTGGTTTGATGCAGAGCTGCGCCCTCTGAAGCACAATGCTAGAAAAAAAGGAGAGAAATGCACTCCACAGGCCTACAGGAATCCTACCTAGTCTGGAAAAATAGTTTACTGCTGTATAAGAGTACTCTTTGTAACGTAAGAGCAGCATATTTATCTTCATTAAGAGAGGAAAATAAGAATAACCCTAGATATCTTTTTTTAAACAGTAGCCAAAGTCACCCAGAGCCATAGCTCTGTTGAACTGTCCATCACACCTGCTTTTAGCAGTAATGATTTTATCGGATTCTTTATAAATAAGATTGATCTTATCAAAAAATAAGATCATTAGCATTCCTCTAACTACGATTGTTTTATCCTTGGAAGGCGAGGCAGCATCTGAAGTATCCATAGAATCTGAACTGGGTCTAGACTGCTTTGACCCAGTTGAACTTTCAGAGTTAGCAAAACTATTGACTTGATC
>NW_015150693.1:747355-748804 GCF_000732505.1 Cyprinodon variegatus
TACCCTCACAGTCACTTTAATACAAGTGAGAGGTCAGCTGAAGAGACTTAAACACAGGAAAGCCTCTGGGCCAGACAGGATTCCTCCAAGGCTGCTGAGACACTGTACTGATGAAACTGCAAGGTCCTCAGCTCCATCTACAACCTGATCTTCGGCCTGGGGGTGGTCCCTACTATATGGAAGACCTGTGGTATCGGTTCCCAAAACGCTGCACACCAATGAACCAGCCCACTTTATACCAGTTACCCTGACCTCCCACCTGATGAAGACCATGGAGCGCCTCATCCTAGCCCACCTGCGCACAGTGGTCCCACCCGAGTCCCACCCTGCAGTTTGCGTACCGACCTGACATTGGAGTGGAGGATGCCATCATCTACCTGCTGCAGGTGATGTTCACCCACCTGGAGACCACCGGGAGTGCAGTGAGAGTCATGTTCTTTGACTTTCAACACCATCAGACCAGAGCTGCTGAGAGGGAAGCCGGAGGAAGCTGGAGTGGAAAGACATCTTGCTGCATGGACCATCAACTACCTCACTGAAGGCCCCCAGTACGTGCAGCTGCATGGCTGTCAGTCAGAGGTAGCAGTCTGCAATGCCAGGGCATCGTTCTGTCTCTGTTCCTCTTCACCTTTTACACCTCGGACTTAAACAAAACATGGACAGCTGCCAACTTCAGAAGTTCTCCAATGACTCTGCCATTATAGGCTGTTTTTCTGAGGGGAAAGAGCTGGAGTATCGACTGGTCATCATGAAGTTTGTGGACTGGTGTGTGAAGAACCACATGTGTTGTTAACACCAGTAAGACCAAAGAGAATGTGATCAACTTCAGGAGAAGACCCCTACCTCACTCCCCTATGAACATCCAGGGACAGAGCATAGAAACAGTGGAGAGTTTGAAATACCAGGGTGTTCATGTCAATATCAAACTGGACTTGACTCATAACAAAAATGCCCTGTATAAGAAGAGCCAGAGCCACCTCCACCTCCTAAGGAGGCTGGGGTCTCCGCTTAAAATCCTCTATGACCCTGTGATGGCATCAGCCCTCCTCTAGCTGTTGTCTGCTGGGCCCCTGGGAGCGTAGAGCAGGACAGAAAGAGACTAAACAAACTAGTGCGAAGGGCCGCTTCTGTCCTAAGCTGCACTCGGGACTCAGTGGAGGAAGTGGCTGAGAGGAGGGTGCTGTCCAAGCTCACATCCATCATGGACAACATCTTCCACCCTCTGCACCAGAATGTAGAGCAGCTGAGCAGCTGCTTTAGTGAAAGACTTTTATACCCTGATTGTAAAAAAAAAGCACTACCATAAGTCATTCATCCCTGCTGCAACCAAATTCTATAATGCAACACTACAACATTAAGTTGTGCAACGTATAATGTTCAATTACTATTTGACACCCTGTGCAATAACCTGTTTCTCTATATTTGACACCCAGTGCAATAACTATATAT
>NW_015150693.1:749231-778306 GCF_000732505.1 Cyprinodon variegatus
CTTAATTCTTTCATGAAGACCAAAAATGAATACATCCATGAGGGCGTCCTCATTCCAGGAACTTCCTGCAGACAACAGGTGGAAATCCCAGACCGATCTCCTTGCCCGAGTTTCTGAAGTCCCCTGGAGGTTTCCCAACTAGGAAGAACTGGGCAAACAAATCAGATTAATTTCTCAGCAAAATCAACGTAAGACTTGCACAGTCAATAATTGTTTAGCCACTGTGATGTTCCCCACAATTAGCCTTGCCCACTAAGAGAGAGATTACGTAATTACCTTAGATTTATCAGAGAGAAATGCTGAAAGCAAACATTCTTCTGTCTGACTCTTCTGTCAGATAGTCCAGCTACCCTCCAACAACGAGAACGGCCTTGCAGATGAGTTTGTTAAGTCTGTTGGCATCAATCACCATCAGTTTGCTGCGGATATTTTTGCAGACTCGAAAAATATCCACAGCATTTTCCGGCAGATGTTGAATGACCTCAGCCGCCTCAGAAAAAAGCAAAGGCTCTGGCCCTTACTGTATAAGTCATTTTTGTTTTTAGTCCAGTCCAGTTATTGTCCAAGTATACCCTTGGTATGTATAATACATGCAGCTGCCAATATACAGAACTCAATGGAAAACTCAGACATTGGTTTATTCTCTGTCTTAATGACCAAAGGTGGTGGCATAATCCTGTCTGGTCGACCTATGTAGTCAAAAATAATAATATATTTTTTTTTCCATATATGTGAAAAATCTGTTATTGTCTGTAAAATGGGCTTCTGTCCACTTCGAGGCTTTTCCAATAAGAAGCCTAAAATTTAGGAAATCTTGGTGCCATGATGAAATGGGTGAGGTGAACAATAAAAAAAAAACCGCGATGCAAAAGAAAGCTACCACAATTTCCAGTGGCACCAGAAAACCTTTTCCTTTAGTTAACTTACCTCACAGGAATATAAGCTGCTGTGAGACAGGAGGATGAACTGGTGGTTTAGAATGGATGTTCTGTAGTAAAAATGACATGTTCTAGTTGTAGGTTAGTGGTCTGCTATTTCGGGAAAGCTTAAAGCTCAGATTCATGGGGCTGGATCTATTGCTTTTGACATGAAAGGTCTCTCCTAAGAGTGTCAGCTGGGTCTCATTAGCCTACATGTTATTTTGTAATAGTTTTGGGGATATATTTTTCCACATGCATAACACTCTAAGGAGACAGAAAAAGCATTAAAAAATGTTAATTGTACAAAGTATTGAGATGGGCTGCAGAAAATCCAGAACTCCTAAAAGGGGGGCTTAGATTGGTTTTGTAGCTGGTTTTGTAGAGATGGTGATCAACTTCAGGAGAAGACCCCCACCTCACTCCCCTATGAACATCCATCTCTTATGTGAGATGGCAGATTAGAAAACTGAAGGAGCTTCTGAATTATGGTTATTGAAGGAGTACTTTCAGCATACCAAAGTAATTATCCCTGGAGGTGTGTGTCGCCAGAGAGGTTTAGATCTGATCAGGGAGGTATGATCCGCCAAGGAGGAAAACAACTTGGTCCAGAAGACTGAGAATTCTAGAACTGAGCTTGGGTGTCTTGCAGTGAGTAACATGAAGGAGTGTGGTTGAAGGTGAACAGGAGAAGATTACACTAGTGGCATGAAAAGAGGAAGCCAGAAAACCACTAGACAGGAACTTGAAAATCCAAGCAGCTTTTTAAATGTTTAATGTTGAAAACTTGATCCCAAAGAAGAGCTGGAATGGAATCCAGAGCTCTGAGAGATGGAACCTTGGATCAAGCGTATCAATAAAATAATCTTGTTTTCAAGAAAACAAGAAACAAATCACATATTGGAGTTAGATGTGAAACACCTGCTACTCAACCCAGCTGCCATGCTCTCATGGGTTTTGGAAATAAATATCACAAAATAGTATTGAATGTACTCTAATAATTAAAGTTAGATTTGTTTTTATTTATCTAAACTTATATTTATTTAAACTTAGAATAGATTTATCAAGAGCAACCTCTTTTCTGCACTACATTAAAATGTTTAACCTTCCACCGGAGCTGCTGGCCATTCTTTACCCTTCCATTATTCAGTCTTTTTTCTGCATATCTATCACTTTGTGGTTTGGCTCAAATACAATACAGGACAGGTCCAGTATTAGAAAAAAAGGACAGCTAACATCTCTACAGAGCCTTCACACCCTTGAAAAAAACTGTTTAGATTTTTACCTTACAGTACTACAACTGTTGTTGGAACACATTTCCTAATATTCTGTATTTGTTTTTCTAAATTGTAAACACTGAATCACAATTTTCAAACTCCTTTCACTAAATCACTGACTGTTCCTGCAAAACCAAGCAATTGCCTTAAAAAAGTTCAACCACTGCTCAAAGCCAAACAATGTTGACAGATTAGACTTTAAGTAAATCAAAATAATACAAAAAAAATCACAGATAATTTGTTACAAGAGACTAAAGGAAAACAGTATCAGATTAGAGCATAAGACTTTTAAAATAACATTTAATGCATGAATAAACTTTTAAAACTAAAGTATTTTAGAACTTTTAGTAAAAATAATAACATAAAAGGTTCACTAAGTAAGTAAGTTGTTTCTGTTTTTTGTCTTTACAGAATTTACTGTCGAAATGCAGGGCCGCAGGTTCATGCCACCGGACTTCTACATCACAGGCCACATTCATTTAGCCTTGCAGCATTGGAAATACATAGAATTCTCGCAGTGTATGCATTGATATTTATTTCAATATAGGGCAGTTTTATGACTCGCAAGAGATTTTCCATGATGTAGTGTTGGAGATTATAAGCCTTTAAACACAATGAAGAAAATATTCAGCTATTTTCTTTACCTTTTGGTTAAAAGAAGGGGAGTAAGGTGGAAGGAAAATATTAACTAATTATTGGTTGATATTGAACCACTCTATGACATGGATGGCAGGGTGAAATTCACATTGTCCTACATAATAACATGGAAAAAATACCTTTCGTGTGTAAGATCTTGTTGCTGACGCCCTAACACAATATATTGAAGAAAAAATGTCAGGAGATATTGAGGGTTGCGAGGTCCCAATGAGGAATGATGGCATAAAACCAATGATTGTACCACATCATGTTATATTGCCAGCATGTTTCTCAGGGCTCAATGGCTAATTGGTTAGACTGAACTTTCCTTCATCCATATAAAAGTATTCATGTGGTTGTTTTAATTAATCCAGATGAAACACTCTCTATGGAAGAATAAATATAGCTTTGTAAGGGCTGTAGAAAAAAAAAACAGACCTATGCTAAAGAATTGATTGTATTATCTACCACCTACCAGTACATACTGAACTATTTGCTCCTTGACTCTCTCTGAGTTGCTGTCTTTACCGATGGTAAAGACAAGGCTAACAGGATGGACTGCATGCTATGCTACAGTAATATGTTTTGAGCTGTTGTTGAAGCTTGGACAAGCTTTATTTCACTAAGGGTTTAAACAATGGTATAACATTAGTGTTCATGTGTTCCTCATATACACATTACATTTCGATTACCAAGTATGACCAAGAGTAATTTAATGGAATCCTCATGTCTATTCGCTGCTAGCTATTTAAAAGAGGGTAAAGAATCATTTGACTAAAGGTTATTGGTTCCTAATTAAGCAAATCATTTAATAAAACATTATTTAGCCAAATAATGTTTTTATTCACCTCATAGATTTGCATTGTGAATTGGTGTAAAAAAATTCAAATTTCCCTAATTCCCTAAAAAGCTAATTTAATCATATCCCAAGTTCTTTCAGATAAACTTTGGGTTCCAAACACAAAATCCATCTTTAACTGTAATATGGTTTTGAACCATGTTTCCTCTTCCTTTTTGTACATAGTAGTTTAGTTTAGTTCAGTTTCACTACTTTTAGTTAAGAGTTTTAAACTGAAATATGTTTGACTTGGAGCTGAATGATTTTTGTTAATAAACTCTTATATTTTGAACAGAAGTTGTGGTGAATTTATTCCATGTATTAACTGTTTGACCATGATTTGAGCTCGAATCACTTTCATTTATTGTTCTAACACACAGCTAGTAGGGTGTGTTCATAAACAATATATAAAAGCTGATATAATATCTGATTAAATAAGATATTTACCACCGCTACAGGGGAGGGCAATAAACATTGTAAAGTGTCAGACATATAAATTCCCAGCTGGCTGGGAATTGAATATAACAGTTATTTACAACAAAACTATGGCATCCAACCTGGACGGGAATTGAATGTATAATGTAATACAGAGTTTATTCCCTTTTCAGATAGTTGATGATCAGATAACAAATAAATATTCAGTGAAGCCTTGCAAAAACGAATGCCTTCTTTTTCATCTAGAAGTGCAATAGCACAAAGGTCCCACAAAAGAATTTACTGTGGTAGATCTAACAGTGGTAGTTGTATCTTTATTATTGTCCTAGTAGGTGAATTTTACTTACAGCTAGTAAAAACCATAAGAATTACAAACAGAGACAAAAAATCTACAACATTGACAAAAAAGTTAATATAACTCCACGGAAAATATCAGTGCTAAAATCTATTTACAATCATCTGATTAAAATGACAAACCAGTCACAGCTAATAACATTTTCAATTTACTGAAATAATTTTCTGATGATATAAGTGTTTTCCATTTCTTATTGTTCCCAGGATTAGAATTAAAGGTTTTCAGGATTAAATCTGCAGAAACTGATATATTTAAAATGTTTTATGTCTTAGGTTTTTATTTGCTTGAAATTTTGATTTTAACATGTCTTTTTAAGATCTCTTCCTTTTCTAATGTGTATTTCATAATATATTTTTTTCTGGTCCTCTGTGAGGCTCTTTCATTTACCCTGTTGAAGGGTAAATGAAATGAAATGAAAAGGGTGTCACACAAATAAACAATAAATGTTTGCCCTGCTTTTAGAAACTTCAACCAACTTATACCGTATATATATATTTATTACTCTCTACAGTACATCTTCTGATTTATTTGAGAACCTTGAATAACTTTTTTTTTTTTTTTTTTGGCTTATCTATTATTCTGCAGGGAAATAAGAAAGACCATTTGAGTTGGAGCCTAAATGGTTCATATTTCACCTTCAGTCACTCTCTTTGTTAAAGCAATTTCACTGAATCTCTTAATCAAACCTCCAGAGCGGTGAGAGATATTTTGGATGAATGTTTTTGCACTAAAGCTAAATGAATCGCATCTTTTGTCATTACTAAGCCCTCCTCGGTTCCAGTCTCCTGGTCGGCACATTTGATGAAGAACCTTGTAGAAATGCAAGAGGAATGTCCTGTGTCATTTAAGCAATTCAGCTTCAAAGCATGTGGCATTACCACAACCATGGCCCTGCAGAGAATGAGGTATTCCATTGTCTCATAGACAATGTCAGCTAATGATGAACAATCCTGTAACTGTCAAACCTGCGCTTGTGTCCTGTGCTCTTTTCCAATTACTTTCTGGTTGAGTGTTATTGTTGGCAATGAAAATAGGCTAGCATAATGGCAGCTAATGGGGCTTTAATAGAGAGTGTCATGAAATAATCAATCTAAGGCAGAGAGCTTAGAAATAGTAGCACTAATGAATTTCTGCAACAATAAGACAAAATATTTTTCTTACAGCATCTTGTGTGGTTCATTGGAATGTTAAGCAAATATAGACAATAACAGATGCGACAAGGTTATGAATTCAATTAATTTAATTTACATATATAAAATTGTGTTGTCTTTGTTACACTTAAGTGCATAACTGTACCAATACAGCCAGGAAGAAAGTGGTGGAACACACCAATGGCTTTCTCAGTAGATGTATGTATAAATTGTGTGTTTTATAGCGGAATGATGTGTTCAACACACTTACTGATTATTTCTAAGCTTTTAAGCATCTATGACTTCAGTTTGAAAAAAAAAATGTGATCCCTTCCTTAATCCAAACTGTGGTCATGTTTTTCAAAAATCAAGAACTATCTGGTAGGCAAAAGGATTCAGCTTGATCAATTTTACTTTAGATTTACTTCATTACCTGGTCCATTCTATCAGCTCCCTACAATCAGGTTAAAGTTCCCTTAGCTGTATGCCCTTGATTGCACTCTCAAATTCATTCCTGTTTTATTTTCAGATTTTTATCAAGACTTTTTTGGTATATTTTTGTATTTATCCATTCTTCCCCTATAGAAAAATAGTTAGAGGCATGCTTTGAAATTTTCAAAGCATGCCTCTATACTATATTTAATATAGTCCTCCAATTCAATGTTCTAAACTTTAAAATGCCATTTTTCAAAAAAATTTTTGACTCTCTGTCCAAGGGAAGATTGTGAATGGTTATATAATTACATTCTTTAAAAGTTTGTAAAAATTCCCATTATTGATAACATTCATAAGTCTACAATACCTTTGAATCAGTGTGTTTCACCAAACAGATTTAAAATGTTTTAAAATAGCTTTTTGCCAATTCTGAAACAAAGGCTTTGGGATAAGAAACCTATATAAAGGTCAATAGCATCTGCTATATCAGCTGCTATTAGTATTTTACCGATAGTGGTCAGGATTGCTTTCTAGATACTAACATAAATAAGTTGGTTTGTTGGCTTTTCAAGCCTTTTTGCACGTCATTCTTATAATGTATACAATATTTGCTGTGCAAGCCTAAATTCATGGCCTAATTTGTATCTATTTGTTTGCATGTTTGAACTACAGCGATGGCTTTGATGGGATTTGATTGTTTAATTAGAGAAACACTGAAAAGCAGTTTTAACACTTTAGCTAAATAACTATCCTTTTCTTTGCCTTGATGAATACTTAGCTTTATAACAATCCATGGCTTATTTATGGGATGAAAAAATGACACAAAGGAAAACTGTGGCGGGAGTTTCTTAAGCACAGGAAATATGGCTCCCTTTGTTCCTGAAATAGATCTAAGTCACCCTCATTGACCTAGATGTCAACTCTTTATGCTCTGTGCACAGACATTCAGCAGGACTGATGGACCACACAAAGACATATGGTGTTCCAGGTGAGGTTGTGTCCGAGGTTCATATCAAGCCAATCTTGATATGAAGATAGATCTTTCTTTCTTTTCAAAAATATTTGAGATGAGTGACATGTTTGTCTTGACATCACTCACAAACAAAGGTTTTCAAGCTCTGTTTTTTCTCTTTAAGACAGCAATTCATGCAGAAAGAGCACATTGCAGAACAGTGCCTGGAGCTTTGGGACCTCCACCAACACCACTTCTAATGATTTAGTTGAATAGGATTCCTGGTATTCTAGCCTTCTTCCACTGAGACATTAAATTACTTTTTTAACTCCACTGGAAAAAGGCAAAGGCAAGTTTATTTATATAGCACATTTCAAAGTGCGAGACAGTTCAAAGTGCTGTACAGAAAAAAGAAAAAGAAAATTACACTGGATCGGTATAGAGGCAACACAAATAATTCCATCCATTCATCCATTTTCCATCACCCTTTATCCCAGCTGGGGACCTGAGGGATGTTGGTGCCTAACTCCAGCTGTCTACAAACAAGAGGCCAGGTACGCCCTGAACAGGTCACAGTCCATCACAGGGCTGTGGAAGCCGGAAGCCGGAGTACCTGGAGAGGAGCCACGCATGCACAGGGAGAACATGCAACTCCATGCAGAGAGACCCTGGACCAGGAATCACATTTACATTTATCAATGTCATTTCTCTGGCTGTATATTCCGAGAGGTTTATTTGGTGGAGGGTTTTGTTTCTATTTATGTTCAGGTGAATTTAGTTAGTTTGGAAATTGGTGTTTGGCTTGGTACATGTTAACTAGTCTCTTTTGTTTGTATTTGCTTGATTCATTTATTGTTATTTGTCAAAAATTGTCTGAAATAAAATTCCTATTCATTCATTTAAACTTGTTCTAAAGCAACTTAGAGTTTCAGCACTTTTAAAGTTTTCTCAGAGTCCTGATTAGTGGAAAATAAGAACAAAATACTAATTCACCACATTTAATTCTGGTTCTGCAGAGAAGACTTTTTTTTTTATTTTTTTTATCATCCAGAGCATTATTGTAAGTTTTGGAATGAGTCAAGAAAGGGCCCCCATATCTCCTTAAATTTACCAGTTGAATGTTGGATAGAACATTTAATTTTTTCCAGTTTCAGACACGACATGAGGTCACATAACCACTGTTTGTGAGTTGGAGGAGCCACACCTTTCCACCTGGTCAGAACTGTGCGCCTCGCTAACAGTGAGCAGAATACCAGTGCCTGCCGTTTAGAGGCCGGTAAAGGCGACCCCTCACCACTAAAACCAAACAGAGCCAGAAGAGGGCCTGGTGTTATCACCACTCCCGCCAACCCGGACATTGTATGAAAAAACTCTGTCCAGAAATGACCAAGAGCGGGGCAGGACCAGTACATATGGAGCAGTGTGGCTACAGCAGTTTTGCATTTATCACAACCAACAGAATATTTTTAAATGTATTCCACGAGATACAGGAGCCAGTATAACGTTTTAGAACTGAGATGATGTTCTAAACTTTCTTAGGTTTTGTGAGGCAGAGGGCAGCAGCATTCTGAATCGCCTGAAGCTGACTGATCAACTTTTTAGACAGATCTGTGAAGCCACAGTTGCAGTAATCAATCATATAAAAGATAGGCACATAATTTCTCTGTTCAAAGTCCTGCTGAGACATTAGTCCATCCCAGACATGTTCTTTATGTGTTAGATCGCAGACTCTGTTACTGTCTTTATGTGCCTTTGAAGTTTCAGTTCAGAGTCCATTGTTACACCCAGATTTCAAGCCTGATTGGTAGTTTCTAACTCAGTTACAGTTTTCTCCATTGGTTTGGCCCTTTTTTTTCAAAAAGAAATTACACTCTCAAAATAACATAGACAAACCTCCAAACCCTCTGGCAACTGTTCATAAGTACAAAATAGGTCCAGACAAAAGCAAATGGTTTAGAACCTGAAGCCAACAATTAGCACATTTAGCCTGCTTTTAGCATAACTCTCAAATAAAATAAAATGTTGATGCAAACTAGTTGACTCAGTCTAATGGTTGTTCTCTCAAAAACTAATCAGCATATTTTCATTATCTTAGTCATCACATGCATACAGTAGCAATCTGTCAAGTTTTCAAACTAAATCAGGAACATCTTATCATCAATATCATGTTTGAATCTCTTGGGACATTTGATAAATTGATTAACTGTAATTCAGGTGACACTAGATCTTGACTAATTAGAAGTTTTTCACATTTGCTGTCCATCATTGTGATACGGATTTTCTTGAACACAATAGTCAATACAGTGCTTTGTTCTAAACAAAAATAAAATGGACAATGTAGCCTGTCCTGCTGGTTTCAATATATGCATTTATATGGGTAAATAAATACTGTAACCAAAAATAGCTGACTTCAAACAAAGGTGCTTTACTTTAGATGAAAAAGATTGAAGTAAAACAGTATAGCTTCTGCATAAAATCTTTTTAAGGACATGTACTCATCTTATGAAATAACATTTGTAATTAAAAATATAAAATTAGTGTGGACTGTTCAGGTAGTTATCCTTTCATTTAAAAAGCCTTTAAACCAGTCATAAAAACATGTTATCATTTTGTTGCTATTCATATGTTTTGCTCTTTTTTTTTACATGTGATCAGACAATGAGCAGAATCTGCTTTTGACTGTATTTTAAATAACATGGCCTCTGCAGTGACACCTACGTTTTTTTGCACTCCAAAATGCTATCACTGAGTTTTGTAGTTTGTTTTTAATTTAACACTTTTTATGTGCCTTTGCTATGTTAAATTTTCTCCAAAATATGATGCACTTCCTAGTTGCAACAGTACAAAATGTGAAAATGCTCAAAAAGAATGAATAGATTGTAAATACTTTTAGTGATTTAAAAAAAAAATGTTTAAACATGTCATGATGGATACAAAATCCTTTTTCTACTAACCTGTGAAGATCTTGGGTCTTGCTATAATGTTAAGGAGCTCTTTTCCATACAAGTGCAAATAACTGCAGCTTTTTAGAGACACAGTTTAGAGTTGTAGTGGCTAAGTTTATTAGCATCCCCCTATTCACTTTAATTGGATATGCAACCCATAATATATAGGCTGTGCCCAAGTAAAACCTTTACATCTAACTTCAGAAACTGATTTAGAAAAATGCATTTCCCCCTCCCTAGTTATCGCATATTTAAAAGACACAATATTTCTTCAATACAAGATCATTTTAAACTATTCCTGCCCCTGTAAGACACGGGGTTAAGTAACATTATAAAAATATTTTTACGTGTCATCTGATAGCTATGTATTTAATTTTATACCAGAAAAGAAATGTTTTAAATAAAAATATGTTTCCTCCTGTGTCTGCTAAAGGTGCAAGCAATGTTTGACCTTACCATATGAATTAAAAAAGTACTTAAAGTAGCTCAAAAGCAGCCTTGTTGATTTAAATGCAACTAGACTAAATAGTAGTTACACTATGTTTGAAGTATTGGTTAGACCTAAGGATAAACAGCTGAGCTTTTAATTTATAATCAACAGCACTACAATTTCATAGGAATACTAGCTGCCATTTAATGAGAATTAATTTTTTTTGGTTTTTAAAAGCAGTCTTAGTAGAATTTAAATTGACTTTGCTCCCAATGACCCAATACTTATCATGAATTTGACAAAAATAAATTCTAAACACCATTGGATGTTTGCAGTGGAAAGTAAGAGGGAGTAGTTAGCCAACATGCTCACAATATGCTTGAATAATTTCAAAGTTTCCCCTATTTAAATCTGTTGAAACAAATATGTTTTTAACAACTTCCATATTTTAAAAATTTGGTAAGTTGTCGATAACATAAGGTATAGCAGTCATGTCCTAAACATGCTGAATGTTTTAATTTAGTACTAGAATTGGCACAAAGACTGGAGGAGTCAAATTGTATGTAAAACATTAAAATAAGCACAAAATAGTGTTTAACTCTAAAGTGGAATGTACATTTTGCATGGTTTTTAAAGAATTATTTCAACAAAAAGATAAATAAAACCGCCCTCATGTATTCAACCCTTTTGCTTTATCAGATTTTTGTCGTTGCACTAACATTACCTCAGTCTCAATTTAAATCTACCGCAGTTTTATAATATCTTTAGCTCCTCTATCTTTAAGCTACATGAAATTTGTAATTCTTTCAGAAGGATTTTTTCGATGAACAAATGTGAGAAGAAAGTACTCTTTAAAACTAAAAAAATATTAATCTTGCATCATTTGCTAAACGTGTGTCACAGAAAATATCTTTTATCAATATTCACTCAGCTAATCCTCTTCTGCCTGCCCTCTCACTTTTCAAATTATGGATCTGCCTGACTGTTTTACAGTGTGTATTACATTTTGTCATTGAATTTTTCCTCCACAACCACACCCTCCATCATTTCTGAGCACTTCTGCTGAGCTCTGATCAATTACGAGCTGGTCTGCCAAGCGATCAAGTCTATAATAACACAATCTCTCTATCTTGTTCTGCTGCAGCAAATTACCTGAGCTCCTGGACAAGACTCTCACCCAGAACAATCCTGGAACAATTTTCCTCACTGTCCAAGCTTTGCACCAAAAATATAGTCGGTTGTTTTATAATTGGATAAACAGAATTCCTTGTCTTATTTAATGGTTAATATAGGTCAAAACCAATAAATTGGCTAAACATACTTTTTGTTTTGTAATGACACAGTATCAGAGGTGTGCTTCGATTGAGATGGGGATGTAGTTCAGAAAGCAGATGATATTTCATACAACTACACTTATTACGTTTCACAAGAGATATTACTTTATGTTGAATTTTACAATTAGTAAACTAGCTTTACACATTTACCTTCAGTTAAAAATAAGCCCAACAGGCTCTTGCTGTCTGTTTAAAGGCTCTCTGTTTTTTACTAGCTCCTTGAGCTTAAGGCTAACTATATGCTGGCTAGAAGTTGAAAAGCAAAACAGAACAGCTGAATAAAAAAAACACAAACTTGTGGTAATTAAACATCAAGGGTACAGAAAAGGGAAGTGTTAATCCGCCAGACTCAGCTGATTCCACCATTCTGAAAGCATTTAGACTTTCATTAAAGTGTGCAATCAAGTAGAACAAAATCATTTGGAAAGCCCCTGCATAAACAGCAGAAGTGAACCTGTGGCTGTCTAGTCGGCACAGTTTGGAAGACAATAATTAGCTGCAGCCATACAGGTTTATTTACAAACAAACTTCAGAAAATAACAAGCAGCCTTAGCTGACTTCAGGATCCAGCCATTTTTTTTTATTATCATATTTTTAGTTTTAATTGATTTTCAATTAAATTCAATACTTTATTGATCCCAAAGGGAAACTGAATTTTATTTACAGGGTTGTATTTTAATGAGTTGTTGTAGATGTTGATAGCTTTAGGCAGCAAGGATCTTTTTTTATGAAGAACAAAATGTTCCTCTTTTTATGACAAATTCTTTGTGAAAACATATCCAGAGGTTCTAGAGAAGATCCAATTAACAGCTGAGATTTTTTATCAGTTTGTTGGGTTATTTTAAGTCATTTACCCTGATGCTGTTACCCCAGAAAAGGATTGAAGAGTAGATCATACTCTCTGATATGCTGCATCTTGATGCAAACAATAAAGGACTTAAGCTTCCTTAAGAAGTATAATCTATTCTGTCCTTTCTTGTAGACTACTTCATACCGACAACTCCAGGTGAACACCAAGGTAATTACACCCCTTAATCACCTCCACATCTTTTCTCATTATGTTCATAGCATTTGGCTTTTTCCTGTTTCTTTTGAAATCTACTGTCACCTTCCTTGTTTTTTTTTTTTCAGGATGAGATGTTCCTTTCCACATCATGCCACAAAACGGTTCCCTAGCTCCCTGTATTGTCCATCTTTGATACATCCCAAAACTGCAGTCATGCCTGTATTTCCACAGATGACAGGACTCTGTCTTGTACTGAAAATCTTAGGTGTACAGAGTATAAAAGATATGGTATGTGTACTGTCCCCTGTGGTGCTCCTGTTCTTGATTGAACACTTGATTAAACAGTTCACCCTTCGATCTTACAAACCGTGGTCTGTTTGTCAGGTAGTCTTTGATCAAGGCGATTATTATTGTTGCCCCCTCCTTGTTTTAGAGTTTCTAATTACGTAAATCAGGTTGAATCGTGTTAAGCCGGGCATACAATATACTATACTTTCTATCCTTGTACTCAGCTACAGCTCATACTGTACAACAAGACCTTAGGATTTAAATATAACAGCTCACGATGTATGTTCTTACACTGTATGGCCTTATGCTCTGATGCAATCTAGCTGCGCACACTGTACATCCAAACTGTGGCCTTCTCAATATCAACCATGTTTGATTTTCTCCCGACCTTACGATTGCTGATCGTGAATTGATCGTGAGAGGCTGATCGCCCCTCGTTACCCCCTGTATACTACATCATGCAGCACGCATGATGAGGCTATAACTTGGCCTTAAACAAAAAAATTCTTGCACGACTGGAGAATCATCCTGAAAAGGGGAAAAACTCGTACTTATACTATATGCCCACCTTTCAATGCACTGGAAAAATCAAAGAACATGATCGTCACAGTTCTATCTGCCTTGTCTAAAAAACAGTGGATTTTTTAAAGCGGGTGTATGATGCCATCTTTAACTCCAACTCAGTGGTGATATTCAGACTGCAGTGAGTCCTGTAGCAGCTTGTTTGCTTGCTCAGGTGGTCCAACAATAGTATCTCCAGGACCTTCATGATGTAGAATTTCAGGGCAACAGGTCACCATTTAGTATGATTGACTGAATTTTCTTTGGTACCAGAAAAATCCTGGGCCAGGCTAAGGTTGAAGTTTGGTTTGATCAAGTATATATATATAAAAAAAAATGCAATACGTTGCCGTCCTGTTCTTTTTTAAATTTCCATTTAAATACGGTCTTAGAGAATAATTTCTCCAATTCTTTTGCTATAACTCTCAACTGAAGATCAACTTCAGTATTACCTTCAGCCAATAAAGATAAAAAGACAGTTTAGAGAATTAAAAGACAAGTTTAACTTGATATTTTAAGAGAATGACAAAGTAACATCAGCTTACAGGGTAAAAAACTTGTGAGAAATGTCAGAATTCTAAGTGGAATTTCTAAGGTTTTTGTTGAGTTAATGTGCTAAAAGACAGATATATTTTTAAAAGGTTTTTTTTTTTTGCTGCTCTCTCTGAAATTAACTAATTGACATGTTGTTTCTGCGTAGATCACAGTACATAAAATGCAAGTAACACTCAGAAGTTTCCAATCTTTTCCAGTATTTTAATACAGTATTTTTCAGAGGTGGATGACTATGATATTGATTTTGATTTATGGGTGTTTGCTAATTAATTATCATACAGCAGATATAGATAACTGTTTGATCCTTTTGGTAATTTAGTGTATATAATAACAAAAACATTTTATGGAGTCCCCTTTTTAATTGATTAAATCATAAAGCTTTTAATTATGCATGGAAAAGTAACTCAGACATCAGCCAAAAAAGAAAAGCTGTAGCCTGTGTTGTCTTTCTCCCTCCTTTTGTTCATGCAGTTCATTAAGTTTTAAAATAGGAAAATCAATGCCTGGAATCTATAATGTCAGCGGTGGTTTTGAGTAAATGCATTCAGTCAGTGGGCAGAAGTGAAAGTCAATTCAAGATCTTCGAAAAGGCTCAGACTGCTACCGCTCCCACCTGCTTCACTGCCATCAGCATCAGGCATTTATTTTTTAATGACTGTGTTTTGAGCAGCTAAGTGCAGCAGAGCATACCCGTGATGTGTGCTTGGAGTGTATTGACAGGAGGTGGTAGAGGGAAGAGAGAAAGTAAACCTGAACAGCACTGGCCACAGAGTTCACAACAGAGTTCAGTACATATGGTTCTGGCTGCTGTGATTGGGGGACATCAAATTCAACAATGTGTCTGGAACGGGCTGCCTTTGCAAATTGGTTGGTCAAACTGACACTCCTACAGGAGAGGGATTTTTTTTAACAATAATGGGCCATGGTGTTAAGGTGTTTAAAGTGTTTGCCATGTTTCGGCATGCTTGTATGGTAAATCTGAGTATTATCTTTTTGTGCCTCCAAATATAAAGAACACATTTTGTGAAACCTTATGATGGTTGTTTATTTTGTTTTCAATATTCATTGTGTAAGTGTTTTGGGAAGAAGTGTGTATTATTTATAGATGTCTCTTGCTTCATGACAGAGCAAGTTGCTTCTTAATATAATGTGATCAGCCTCACAGCCATGAGATAAATATGAACATGGATGAAATTTCAAACCAAGGTTGGACATGAACCCTAGGCTGGTAGAATCCTGTGCTTTCAGACTGGATACTGATATTCATTCAGGACACTGCCAAAGGAGGAGCTTCCTAGAAAAATCTGGGTTCCCCTTGGGAATCCATCATTTTAAAATATGTGTTCAACAAGACAAATCCTCTTGTACCCCACTGGCCAGAAACTCAGCATGGGGGAGATGTTCAGGGATCTCAAGTTCGTATCTGAGCTTGGAGTGAGATTGCGAGTACTCACAGCAAAATAAATATTTTGAATCATAAATAAACAGACTAATTTCATACATTATTTCAATTATCTAACTAAATAGTTTTATATAAAAAGAAACGGATTCTGTCCTTTTCATGATCTTCCAAAATTAGTTTGATACAGCCAGTTTCCTTTATGATCCAATACCGTGTAAAACGTCTAGCAAAACAGTGCTTTGTGCCATTTATAGCGGCACATTCTGGACGTGCAGTGTGAGCATTTAGATCACATCAGAGCATCGGGCCATACAGTATAAGAACATACATCGTGGGTTATGAACTTATAAACCCTGCGCTTTAGTTGCACAGTTTGAGCTGTGGCTAAGTACAACAATGGAAAATATTGCGCAATTTTTTCATCAGCCTTAGAAATCCTGTCCGTATATGAGTGAGGTAAGCAGAACCTATGGTAATTACACAATATTATTTATGATTACAGCACTCTATATATCTATAGTTGCAGCTTAGTTTTTAATATTAGTATGTATCGGTGAGCAGCTGGAACTAAACTCCTCCTCCAAGGTCACTCAACACTAATATCTGTTGATTTTAATCACACCTCATTCTATGCTAAACTGCCACTATTCCAACAGCTTGTCCTCTGCTGGACCGAAGAAAATAAAACTTTGGACTTGTTTTATGCAAATGTCCAGAATTCCTACATCTCTGAAGTAAGACCTCCTCTTGGGAAATCAGATCCCAATCTCCTTTTTCTCTGCTCAGATTATAAGCCACTTTATATAAGACAACCCTCATTAAAAAGAACTGTAAGAAAATGGTCCCTGGAAGCTGAAGAGGCCATCAATGCAATGACTGATTTAGTGATAGACTACATAAACTTCTGTGTACTCTATATAACACAATCCCTACAAAACATTGAAATGCTTTCCAAATAATAAACCATGGATCACAAGTGAGCTGAAGGAATTGCTTAACTGAAAAAAGCCCTTATGAAGGAAAGCGGATGCAGGGTATACAGAAGCAACTTAAGGTCAAGATATGAGAAAGCAAGGAGATATTCAGGAAGAGGATGGAAAGCAAGCTCCAGCAGAACAATATCAGAGAGGTCAAGTAAAAAAAAAAAAATACCCTATGCTAAGACCACACCAAACACAACAAAAAAAAAAAAAAAACAGGTGCCGAATAATTAATGATGCTACAACAAGAAGACGACGCGCAGAAGAAGGATGGCGGCACCAACTGCGCGCCGGAAAACTGGGCCGCACGCCCGGTAAGCCGGGCCACCCTATCTTGCATTGCCCGCTAACAACAGCAGACGAAATGGAGCAGCCCAGCCCCATTGGAAAGCAGGAAGCTAGGGCGAGACCACAAGCACACGAAGCAGGAAAAAAAAACATCCGCGGAGGCACTGGCAATGGGCGGGAACGCCTCAATGTTTTTAAAGGAGAGTCAAGTCGAAAACAGCATCGAGACAGGTAACCAAACAAGAGCACAAGCCCACCCGCAAAGATTAGGTCCCCGGGGGAGCCGCGCAGACTCCGACACACCCATGCGGCCCCCACACTGCGAAACCCGGCCAAACGCAACCGCGGCCGCAAGCCACAGGAGTCCACGAACGCGTCCACACCGCGCAACGCAGCGCCCGCATACCAGGGAATCCAACCCGCAGGCACCAAAATAACAAAATCAAACATAGTGGCAATATGATTACCGAAGCTAGCCACTAATAAACCCCTTCACACGAGGGATCAAGGTGAGCACCAAAGAAGACGCAGCTAACAGCCCTGAACGAACTACCTACCAACCTGATAAAGGTCCTAGAGAGACTTATGTTGGTTTACCTGAGCAAACAAACAAGCAGCTATCAGGACCCCCCGCAGTTTGCTTATCACCGTGCAGTTGGAGTTGATGATACCAACATACTATATACCTGCTTCAACAAACCAACTGTCAGTTAGAGAAGGCAGACAGTACTGTGAGGATAATGTTATTTGATTTCTCCAGTGCATTTAATACAATTCAGCCTGACTTACTTTGTAAGTCAGCAACTTCAGAAGATTCAAGTGGGGGTATCAACGATCACGTGGATCAAACACTAGCTTAGAAAACAGACCACAGTTTGTTAGACTGAAGGGTCAGCTGTTTAATGAAGTAGTCAGCAACACAGAAACACCACAGGGGATTGTACTCTCTCCATTCATTTTTACCCTGTACACGTCTGACTTCCAGTACCAGACAGAGTCCAGTAATCTGTAGAAATTCTCAGATGACTCTGCGGTCATTATGTGCATCAAAGATTGAGACAAAGCTTGGTACAGGGGGCTACTGAACCGCTTTGTGGCATGGTATGGGAACAATAATCTGATCCTGAATGTCAACAAAACAAGGGAGATGATTGTAAATTACAGAAACAGGAGCAAGTTTAATCTTATTAACACCGAAGGAGAAGAAGTGGAGGTGGTGGAGGAGTTTACATACCTTGGTGTTCACCTGGACAACAAACTAGACTGCAGACAAGTATGAAGCCATCTACAAGAAGGGACAGAGCAGACTGTACTTCCTAAGCAAGCTTAAGTAACAGCATTAGAGCTAATGACAAAAAAGCTCAACAAGCTAATAAAGAAGGCCAGTTCCATTCTAGGAACTCCTCTAGAATCTCTGGAGACTGTTTCAAACAAAAAATAATTATTCATAAAGTGAAGAACATTATGGACAACAATGAGCATCTTCTACAGAAGATTTTTAATCAACCAAAAAGTGTCTTCAGTAAGAGGGTTTTCCAGATCTGGTGCAAGCCAGACAGATAGAGAAGATCTTTCCAGCCTACAGCTAGCAGCACCTACACCACCTGGATAAAACCGTAGCTATGAGTTACTGCAACATTTAATTTTCCTTTGGGATTAATAAAGCATTTTTTGCACTGAAATCCCATTCTGGCCTCCCACCATTGGCCTCCTGTGCATTTTAAAGTTCATTGTAAAATGATTTTATTAGATTTTAAGTCTTTAAATGTCTTGGCCTCTCCCTACCACTCTGAGCTTCTCCACCCCTATGCTCCCCCTCAGTGCCTCAGGTAAGCTGAACTGCTACTTCTGGAGGTTCAGGGGTCCAAACGGAAGCTCAGAGGAAACAGCTTTTTCAGTTACTGCTCCAAAATTGTGGAATGAGCTTCCCTCCTCATTAGACAATCATTGTCTATTTTTAAGACTCATCTTAAAACCTATTTTTATTATTTGGTGTTTAACACTGCATGAGACACTCTGTTTTTGCTTTTGTGGTTTGTTTTATTGTTATTTATTATATGCTTTTATTTATTTTAATTAGATTCATTTCATTATATTTGTTTTATTACTTTAAATTTGTATGTTTCTCTAAACAGTTTTAACTTTACCTGATATGTACAGCACTTTGTGGCAGTTGTGGTTGTTTTAAAGAGCTATATAGATAAAGTTGAGTTAAGGTGAATTTGAATTACTAAAACAGCAATGTTATGTACGGTATATCATTTTGAGAAAAGCTCCTCAGTCTAAATCTGTGAACAATTCCAAATACACCACTTTTTAAAACTCTATTAGGGGCTGATAGCTGAAAAAATAAAACAGAGCAAGTTTGCTGGAATCCGTTAAGCTATTCCTTTATACGTATAAGGGCTCTTTCATACCCTGAACACTCAGGGTATGAAAGAAAAAAGAAAAAATATGCAGTTAAAACTACAATTCCATTTTCAACCACTTTTGACATACTTGTGCTTTCCCTGCCTTCATCTTTAAACACCTTACTGACACTGACAATAGCTAACTTTCAATCATTCTGACACATGGTTGTTTATGGCATGACCCAACAATTCCTGTTAGTACAGAGTTTTCACTGTTGTCAAAAAATGTTGTTTTTTGGCCTTTTCTTGATGATCAAACAGAATTCTGCCTAAAAGCTCACATCCGACTTCTTTGTGCATCGCTGTCTATATGTACGTTCAGATTGGGCTTGTTGTTACCTTTTTGGTCAGAGATTTTACATAAAAAATAAGAAAAAGGTAAAAAAAAAAAACAGCTAAAAAGCTCCAAACTCTTAAACCCAAAGTAACTTCCAGATGCGATTAAATCTGCTGTCTAAAGTAGAATTTCCTTTGTGAGGGTAGATCATGTAAGGTTTTTTAATCACTTAAGTCCATTTGGGTACATTCTATTACAGTCATTTTATTGACTTGTATTGTGGCTAAAATTACATATATCAAATTTTTTGTTTCAAAGACCCCACAGGAGCTCTGAAATATTACCCTTTCTTACTTAGACTCTGAAACCTGGTGCAGTATAGAACAAAAGATTATCAGTGGGTGCAAACAATTATGTCAGTCTAAAAGTCATGACAAGTTAATGTGAATTTTTAAAGTTAGCATACTGGACATGAATTATAATTGCTTTACATATTTCTTTTATATTCTGAATTTTTAGCCTGTGATGACAGAACCCAATGTAAGTCTTTCAAAATTTGCTAAGGGTTGAGAGTATAAAATCAAAAAAAAGGGAAAGAACATGAATTTCTTTGTGCAAACTTTGCAGGTGACCAGTCACCAATGTGAGGTATAATTAGCTTATATTTCTAAATCTATGGCTGTGGTAAATGAGCAGTGAATCTCTTTTGTAAAGAAGCTTCGGTTAAGAGTTGAGGTTCCTAAGGCTAGGGAACCCTAGCAAATAAGGATGGGGTTGTAGAATCATCCTGTATTTTGCAGTGAAAACATTGTGTTCTCTGTTGAACCAATAAGGGACGCAATGTATCTCTTATTTTCGTAGATGTGTGATACACATGTGTGTCACACCCACACCAACACTAAATCTAACAAAAAAACATAACAAAATGAAATTCACAAAGCACGGGTTTCTTTCGCATCAGCTGCTGTCATGGTTGCCTAGAGACAGACTCACCTACACTGGTATTTGTCAACTATGTTTACACCCAGTACTCGAGTTGAGGGGGGATGGGGGGATGGCATCTCCCTTCTTAAAAAAATCTTTAAAAATGATCCCCCTTCTTAAATGAGCATCCCCTGTAACATTTTATCACTGAATGTGTACATTTCTATTATATATTAACAGTAATGGCAATAATATTGCCCTTTCACTATTTGGCAGACTACGAGTAGCGCACGGCCTACGTTGTTCTGAATAGCATCGTGGTCAAGCGGCAAAGACAACGCCATTTGAGAGAATGTGGAAATAAGGAGGGGAGGGAATCTTTGGCAGGTTCTAAGTTTAACAAATAAAGTGTCCGAAATGATTTAGAATGGTATTGATAGCAAAATCGGGAATTGGCATCCACTGAGCAGAGAATTTATTCATCGCACACTGCCTGTAGCACATCGACTAAAATGTGTCTCCATACAGGTTAAATCCTATTAATTCGAATTTATCTGTCCACCAAAACTATCAATTTTAAGGCATCCATGTATAAGAAATATGAAAACATTAAGAATCTGTTTAAAATTTCCCTTTTCATTCATATTTCAGTCATTGGTTTCGGCAGACCCTTTTCACAGGGGCATATGCCTCGTTGTGGATCTGCAGTTCCTGGGTATGCCTGGGGCAGTGATATCTTAATTAATTTTTCACTCTCACCGCTCCACTCTCACAGCTCTGTTCTTACAGCTGCGCCCTCACTGCGGAGTCGAGAGAGGAGAACTCCAAAATAAGCCAGTCACAATTGATCGACAGCTTCGCAAAAATGAAGCCGAGACCAGTGGCGGCTGACCAATAGAGGGCGTCAGAGCGCTGCCCCACACCCAATGACCCTGATTTAGACATACAAAAAAAAATATTCTTTAGATGTGCAAGATAAATATTTAATCTTTAATGACTAGTATACAACAGTCCATTTTTTGTCAGATTGGCGACGTATTTCCTCCCTAGGGCACAAATATCTTTGCCCATTGACTCTTGATAAAAGTTGTACATGCGCAGTAGCTCCTCTGCAATACAGGGGTATAGGAGAGCTTGGGGCGCAGCTCTGGTGCGCCCGGAGATGACAGGAAGTGTATTTGCTCACCACCTTCCGCCACAGCGCAGATGTTTTGCGGGTGATTGACAGGTCGAGTCGCAGGGGTTGGAGACGCATTGGAGAGAAAAAGAGAGAGAAACTAGCTGATAAACCAGACTAAATGTGAGATTAAATGTGTAATTTAGTCTGGCCCACATCTGGCTCTCATGAGAACAACCCGTTGTCTTTCATACCATACCTGTGCCTATTGGCCAACGCTCTGACCAATAAGTGCAACTGAGTGTGATGTAGTAAGTGCAACAGAAAGCTGGTGGGGGAGTGTAAACAAACAGCCTGTCAGTAAAATTGCGAATACGTCCTTCTTAAAAATGAATGACTGTAGAGCCTCTTCCTGCTCACGTTTCAACAAAAACCCCAAGTCTAATCCTTCCAAAACTGATTCCAAAGCTGAGTCAAAGGAGAACTGTTCAAAAGTGTTGCCATCTTCGTTGTTGCGCTTTCTCCACCGTTGAGCAGCTTTGTCGTCACGCCCTCAAAACCCCGCCCTCTCTCCAGAAATTAAAAACACATCTCTGCGTTTTCATTGGCCCGCCAGTTCTAGGGCCTGGGGCATTGATCAAGGCTAGACCAAACTCGCAGGCAAAAATTATTTTGGCCGCAGATGGGTGGGGCAAGTTTACTAGGCTAGTAAAAAAGGTCCTTTTCCAGGAACTGGTTTAGCAAGAAGGCTTGTCTAGCAGCTTTATTCTGCTTTCCCTGCCTCCTTTTTCAAACATCAGGATCTGACCCTGCATGGATTAAGACAGTTAGGACTAATTTGAAGCACATTGAAGAAAAGGCAAAGAAGAATAAACAATCTTGTATTCAGATGGAAAATAATATAATATAGTGTACTTTTTCTAGATATTTATTAATTTGCATAGTTACTCATAAATAAACACATTATTACAAAATAAATAGTTTTTTATATATAAAAAAATATAAAGGTGACTAACAGCTTCTCCATTATTAAACTGGTATATGATTTTTTTTTAGCTGTGTGACACAATATTGGACAGTGTAAAACACAAATTTGCCTTCACAAAGCCTCATAAGGGCAAGATTTATGTACAAATTGTAAAGCTGTTCATGAAATTACGTTTTGTTTTTATAATGTTTTTTGTTGTTGGCATTCATATAAATATACTAGTGTAATAACTTAGTAGACATTTAACTGGTTTTTGGAATATGTCTACCGGTATTTTGAATTTTTAGCCCACCCCCTGAGGAAAACTCCACCCGGCCACTGGCAGAGATGCTACCGTTTAGTGTTAAAAAATGAACATCCAGGTCTCCCATCTTTCTGGCCATGATATACACACCTCATTCGATCATGACCATCACACCTCATAGGGTGGGCCGAAATAGAAATTATAAACACAGACATGTATGTATGTAGAGGTGTTTTTTATTTCCTTTTACAGTTGCACATCTCAAGTTTTCTGTTTTCAGCTTAATGTTTGCTGACAGATATTTAGACAGATAAACTGTGCCTTCATCAATAGTAGATTAGAGGTATTCTATTAAGTTTACAAGTGGGCCAATTCAATTCAGTTTGGTGCAGGTAGGTACTTAATGATGCAGAAAATAACACTCAGGGCAACACAGAGACAAACAGGACAACAACCATTCACACCCAAGGGGAATTTAGCAAAGCCAATTAACCTAACAGTCATGTTTTTGGACTGCAGGAGGAAGCCGGAGTACCCGGAGAGAACCCACGCATGCTCAGGGAGAACATGCAAACCGTGTGTTACTGAGCTGTCCTAACAGTTGCCTATAGAATTATGCATGGCTGCAATGATGCTTGCTCTTCCTGACAAAGTTGTTTCAAAATGCCACAATATAGAAAGAACTCAGCAGTATGGGATGTGCGGAGAACAAGAACTTTTTGAACTCTAAGACCCATTTAAATTTAGTTATACTTTTTTCATATATTTAATATATATTCATATATTCATATGTTTAAACACATTGCCAACATGTAGCCTAGCTTACTTTAGATTAGCCAGTAGAAGCAATACTGGTTTTCTGATAAACAGTCTATTTTATAAAATGAATACTCTAAATGAATATTTGAAAGGTGAGTAAAATTAATAGATTTTATACAGGCCTATTTCATTTTCAGGCTAATTCTTATGTATTTGAATTTGTTAGCAGTTTTTTTCAGATTTTGAAAATAATTTCAGCTGTTTCAATTTAATTAATTGAATTTGAATAAAAAATACTTGACTTGAAAATATTCATATATTCATTTAAACGTTTTTATGAAGTTTTGTTCCAAATCTTAATAGATTCATTGCCAAAAGAGTCCAAAGTAAAATCAAAGAAGTGTCCTACCATGACTATGAAGCTGATGCCAGTGGGAAATGAGTCCCTTACTATGTAGGGGCAGTGATAGCCATGCTAGTCCAGGGTTTGACTACAGTTCTACTGTAAGGTGCCTTGGTCAAGGTCAATGACCGGCGCACCTGACATGGAACAACCATAATATGCATCGTGCTTTAGGCTGGTGCTTTAGAATATATTAATAAGGCTATGTATACTTCCAAAAACAGAAGAAAAAGAATCCGCCATCCCCCTTCTTCTTTTTTTAAACTTGACTACTCTTTACACCTAATACTCCAAGACTTCCTCAGAAGCAAATGCTTTAAAAATACAAATGTAAGTGGAAAGAAGATAATCCCTGACTAAAGAGTTTCAGAAAATTATAATATATGTTAGGGTCTCAGCTTGTGTTTATTAGTGAGGCACAGTGGACTATTCATTGCTCAGGATTCAGCAGGATAGAAACAGCACATGGTTAAATATTTATTTATGTGTAGTTGATAATTTTTTTTCAATATTCTGCATATTAGTCAATACAAAAGGGAATTTAAGGAGCAAATCATGCTAAGAGTAAAAAGAATAATGCAAGCAGACACATTTTGCTAAGATCAGGGTTGTTTTTGTACATTTTATTTTTATCGTAAGATCTCAGTATTGAGAGATCAAAGATTGGGGAGTCATCAATAAGGTTGGATGTCATGGAGAATGCAGATGTTATGTATTTACTTAGAGCTTTGCCCCACATGCAGACACAGGAGACATGTTAGTTTTTTAAGATTATTTGATAATGAGACAAAGTTCTTCCAGGACTGGAAGACAGAACAACCAGACAGCGGCTCATGAAGAACAGATTCTGAAGATGCGCATCTTGAGAGGGACTTACTGAATGCATCCATGAGCCCAAGAGGGAGGGTGAAATAGGCTTTGACTGGAAAACTGAGTCAGAGCCACTGGCAATGAGTATTCCTTATTTTAATATACGAAAGGTGGCAACCCTTTTAAAGTAGCTAAGCTACATCTGCAGTCACTCAGAATAAGATTAATACAATAATAAAAAAACAAAGAAAATTTTGTGACCCCTTGAAGTTTTTCTGTGATCTCTATATGGGTCTCTGCTCTATGTGATGGATATAGGCTGTATAACCAGTTAATAAATAGTATTACACATAAACAATAACTCTGACATCCTAAAAAAAGAAATAGTTTATATAGTATAATAATAGTCAGACTAATTTTATTGAATTGCAAGAATCGAACATCATACATGGCCAATAATTACATATTCAATCATTCTTCTAATATTGCTGTAAAAAGGTGAGAGAACCAGAAACAATACTTTTGTTTGTTCAAACGTAGTCCTTGGGTTCTGCGCCTAGTTAAGACCAAGCAGGAATGGTCTTGTATTTATCCTCAAAGTGCAGGTACAAACACATTGATGCTTGCCAAGTGCCTGGTTGCTTTTTAATTAGGCCAGTGTTCCAATGTATCTGGAAAACAGTGTTCATCTCTGTGTGCAACAACCAGTATGTGGCTTGATTACACCTAGCACTTACAGAGGAGCACATTTATCTCCAGCACATGCGGGGACTGCAAAACCGATCTCATCAGTTGGCTTTGTGCAGCCTCAAACTGCAAAGCATCCACTCCTGTCCAAAAAGAGACAAATGACAGGTAAATACAGTACACCAAACAGCCTGTCACTGTACTCATCCGGTGCCCATTTTTCATTCCCTAGAAACAATGCAGAGTGGAGATTCTTTTTGTTGGGGCTGCTGGTGCATGAATGACTTTGGGGTGGATAGGACCAGTAATTATTCTTTCTTCCACTTCCTCCTTCTGTGGCATCCAACCATTGCTTATAACCTGAAGATACAGGAATCCTGATGAAATCCCAGTAAAGAAATAGGTTGCATACTGGATGCATCACTTCTGATATTTTCAAAAATATTTTTATTCCTTGAACTTCTTCACTGTTGGTCACATTACAATCTGAAAATTAAATGGATAATATTGGGAGTTTATGTGATAGACCCAAATATGCCTTGTGTGAAGAACATTATATTGTTTTTCTACCAATGAAATTCTAAGAATTGTAGAATGGGTTTATATTCCTCCCCTGCTCTGATAGCCCAAAGTAAAATCCATTGCACCTAAATCCATTCAAAAGTCACCTGATCACTAAACAGAATCTGCATATAGGTAATTCAATCATTTGAGGGCCTCCAAAGCATATTATTGAATATAAATGTTTGCACATCATCATGACACAAACGGACATAGCAGGGAGGTCGTGGCACAATTATGAACAACTCATATTATAAAACCTAATAAGATTAAAAAAAGAGAAACATCAAAAGAGGGAACAAGAGAACATCAAACATTCCAATACATGGTAGGACCTAAAAAGAGTGTCCTGACAATTAATCTAAAAACCAGAATTTCATGATACCCTAAGTAAAATAGCTAGCCTCTGGTTTCAGGTCTTCTGATGCAATGACTTTGCAGCTATGTCCATCACCTATATTTTCCTTTTTTTGAGATATCTTATCATCACCATCTCAGTCATCAGACACTTTGACATGCATTTCAAATTACTGACCAATAGCAAAACTACCACCCATATAAAAACTATTACAGAAAACTCCATACAATCAAAGTTCTTGAAAATAGCTTTCTTGATCATCACTTGAACAGTGATTTTCAGTATAGATTTGGCTACAAACGCTTCACTGTGTCAGCTCATCTACTGCTTACTGCATACTTAGTTTCTGGTTTGAATAAAGGACAGGTCACTGGTGCAGTATTTAATTGATCTCCATAAAGCTTTTGATATGGCAATTCATGTATTTTGTTAAGTAAACTATGACTTTAAATTAACCCAAAGTGTATTAGAAAAAATGATCCATCCATCCATACATCCTCTTCCACTTATCCGGGGTCGGGTCACGGGTATAGCAGCTTCAGTAGGGAGGCCCAGACGTCCCTCTCCCCAGACACGTTCTTGCATTAATGATGTTGGGTTATTACCACCAATTATGTCCTCAAACCTGAGGCTCGACTGTACATCAGAGTGTTTAGGAAACACTGTAAACCTCCAGGCAGGACCCATCACTGTTTAGTCCTGTCCAGACCAAATGCTTTACCATTTGCCAGCTATGTCAAAAGCGATGACATCAGACTTTATTTTGTTCAGTTTCAGTAAAAAAAAAACTACAACTAGTACCAACTAAAAACACACAGCAGGGCACAGAATTAAGCTTGGCTGAACAGCTCCAAGTCTGTCCATATAAAAACACCCACAGTATGGAAAAAGATCATTATTCTACAGGGAGTGGAATGATGTTCCTCAGAGCATTAGATCGATAACCTCTGAGTCACTATTGGTTTCAACTGTAATCACTGATTTTAAGTATCTGTTGGTTTATGAAATGAATAAAAGTTAAATGAAATAGGAAAACTTTAAGCTTTAAGCAGGGTTACACTGCCTGTGTCCGACTATGCAAAATAGATTTTTTTTCCCTTTCACACTGGCTGTAGTGCATATAGAGGGACTCCTACTAGGCATGGAGTGAGCAGATGTCCCTATCTATATGGGACTGTATCACATTTTTCAACTTTATCCTTGTGTCCCACAAACAATACAACAATTAAATTATGCAATGTCACTTATTTGGCTGGATAAGATTACCTTTCACTCATTGTCTTCCATCCAGCAGTCTCTGCAGAGACTCCCAGACTTCCCTTTCCTCAGACACCTCCTCCAGCTCTGCTGGGGGAAGCCCAAGGCGCTCCCAAGCCAGCCTAGAGACCCACAAGTGTTTCCTGGGTTGTCACCTTGCCTCCTCCCAGTGGGACATGCCTCCTCCGAGTGGGACATCTCCAGAAGGAGGCTTCCAGGAAATCAGAAAAAGATGTTCAAGCCACCTCAGCTGACTCCTCTTAATGTGGAGTAGAAGCGCCTCTGCTCCGAGCCTTTCCCAAGTGACTAGGCTCCTCAACCCGTCTCTAAGGAAGTGCATAGCCACCCTGCAGATAAGGTTCTTGTCTAAGGAATCCTATTCTTTTGGTCAAGATCAAAATTTCTATACCATAAGTGAGAGTAGAAACACAGCCTCACTGTTAAATAAAGAGCTTTGCCTTTTCTCTCAACTCTCTCTTCATCACAACAGACTGGTGCAGCATCCACATTATAGCAGTAGTCATGCTGACTGTCTATCAATCTCCCATTCCATTCTCCTCTTACTCGAGAACATGACCCTGAGACACTTAAACTCCTCCAATTTAGGCAGGAGCAATCCTCCAAACTGAAGGATACAATCCTATTCATAAAGGTCAAGAACAGGACCTGTGACTGAGAGTGGTCCTGTCAGAGTCCGATATGCACCAGGAACAGGTTTAACTTAATGCCAGTAATGCACCTGCTACACTTGTACAGAGACTGGATGGTCCCTACCTAGTAAAGAGCCTCAAGCAGCCTACAGAGAGTGTAGAAATGGCACACTGTTCCCTGGCCAGGACAAAAACCACACTGGTCCTCCTGAAGCCCAGTTTCGACAATCCTCCAGACTCCCCACTCCAGTGCACTGACATAGTCTGTACGAGGGAGGTTGGGAAATGTGATCCCGTATAGTTGGAACACAGCCTTCAGTCCCCTTTCTTGTGCAGGGAAAGCACAACCCAAGACTGATTATGAAAAGTCAAAAAAGAATATTTAACAGGAGTTTTTAAAAGTATAGAAAGCAGAGCTATGACATACTGTCCAGTATTGAATGCAATTTGGGAAATTATTATTATATATATTGTCATGATTTGAAATGTATTGAATGAAACCAAATATTTTGAATAAAACTTGAATATATTGAATTAAACTTGAATATATTGAATGGTATTCTGAATAATTTAATAAAATTCTGATTGTATTGAATAGAACAAGAATCTATTGAATGAAAGTTGAGAATATATTGAGTGAAACTTCTGAAAATATTGAATTAAAGTTAGGGTGGCCTGCGAGAATTATGGGTAATGTTTTTAAAACAGACAGATGGCTGATAACTTCAGTGGTAGTGGGCCAACTCTCACATTCTGGCTGCTTAGAGATTGTTCTCATAAGTTAAATGCTTTAATTTGTTCTCATTTACAATTCAATTCAGTTTATTCACAACACATGTCATCTCAAGGCACTTTACAGTTCACC
>NW_015150693.1:779552-790532 GCF_000732505.1 Cyprinodon variegatus
ATAAACAAAGGTGTTGATGGCAGCAGCACAGCTGATCTTTCTCTCCAGGAGGGGGTCACAGCCAAACAGGAACAGACGAGCCAAAGGTGCTATGAGAAAAAGCAGAGAGAGCATAATGTTAGAGATTGAACTAACAGCTTCTGCAGAATGGGAGAATAGGTATAGAATGAAGCACAATAATGAAAAAGGGGTCCCTATGTCCAATGAATGATTTATTATCCTAATTATCTGTAAATAAAAGTAAAAATTTTAAAAACGTACATGCAACTGCCTTTTTTTCAAGTAACTGTAGATTTAGGTGTTCTAATTTGAACATTTTAGCTGGTCACAGGCCTGTTGCAACAAGGCAAGCAAACCAAGAAATTGGCTAGGGCCCCAAGCAGGCCTTCGACCTGAGACTATGGGAGTATGAGCGCCCATTTAAATTCAGCGATTGTCATGGCAGAAAAAAGAGCAACACAGTCATCAGAATCTATCTCAATAAGTGTTTACTCCATTTCTGTGGTATTTCAAAAAAATTGACAGGGCGGCAGATTTGAACTAGGTAAGGTCTCTAACAATACACCTACAAACATGAAATGGAAATATCCATCGCATAGCTAAAAACAAAAGGAAAAAAAGGATGAGGAGGAATCTAATTAACACTGGGTAACAAAAAAAAAAAAAACTTCTTACTGAAACAACTTATCTAAGCACGGCAAATAGGTAACATAAACATGCAGATAATATGGCTACACACATAGCCATAATCTTTTTTTATTTTGTCATGATGAAGGCAACAAAGTAATTATCCACTAAGATATCTATTAACAAAGTAACCGGTACTGTGACCGGATATGGCCATTTTTATGCCAGCCTGGCTTGCATCCCTTATATTGGTAGGGAAAACATACTAAAAGGCCCATACAAGCACACTAGAATACCCATGTCGACTATCCATGTATGCCTGCTCTTTACAGTCTTGAAAGCATAACACACTTCTAATTCTCAAACATTAAAATGATGTAAATCAGTTGCTGTTAAGCTACAAATAGTAAATCTGAATACCACACTTTAAAATTGGGTATTTTAAAACATTGGTAGTTGTAAAATTAAAAACAGCTGGATTCCTCTTAAGAATCAAAATTAAGTAAAAGAAAAAAAAAAAAAAAACATGGTATTACAATCTCTTACTCTATATTTTATTTTTCCCTCTAGGAGCTTTGGTCAAATTCCTAACTTCCCCTCCTCCTCCTCCTGCTGAGAATGCCTTTGCTGATGGTAAATTTGTCTCCCACTGAGCTGTTAATAGTAATCTCATCCAATTTGCTAGCATTCATTATATATATATATATATATATAAGTTTAAGCTGAGAATTTATTTTGTGGAAAAGCTCTAAACAATTTTCATTTGTGGGAACTGGTTTTGTGGGGCTGGTCATTACTGAAATCACACTCATACGTCATACCTCTAGCAAAGAATGGTAAAGTATATATACGTAGTCAGTCTGTTCGAAGATTACATATATTGTTCTTATTTTCTGAGCAGTAAAGTAATGGGTATAGTATTAGCCATTCAGGTGTGTTCGTTGTTTGGTACTGTTCCTGAGTAATAGCACAGTCACTTTATTTTGCAAAGTAAGCATAATATGAAAATATGGAGTATTAAATAGAATGTCAAAACACAAGGAAGAAAACGGCTAACCTCGGGCCGAATGCAAATGACATGTAGCATAACTGCATGACAAAAATCCACTTAACGGAAGTGAGTCATAGCAGCAAGATGAGGGAATTGAGAAAACACTGACCTTTACTATGGTAATGTAAACGTGTAGTGATGTCTTACGATAGACAGGAGATGTATGAATCTTATTTAGTTCGGGCTGTTTCTTTCTTGCTGAAGCTGAAATAGGAAAAAGTCTGTTGACCCTGAAAAAAAAGTTGTCCTCCCAGCTTACTAAAATAAAACCCTATATCCAGTCTGGATAAAGCCCATGAAGCCAGTGAAAAAATACATTACTCAATAAATATCTATTATTAATATGTACTCGTTTGTGCACAGACTTCAAACCATCACACAAGGGGCTTTCATATCTTGATAAAAACAAATGAGCTTTTCTACCAGTTGTTTGGGTGTGCATCAAAGGAATCTTTGTCCGCTGTGATTTCGATAAAATACTCACTGCACTGTGTGCACCCTAGTGCAATGTCTGTGCGAATACTCATTGTTTCACATTTTAAAAAAATGGCAACTGAAAAACATAAATGTTACTCCTTTTTGGATAACATAATTTCAAAGGTCAAGACAATAACTTGATCTTTGTTATGAAACCTTTCAGAAGTATAGATACCTACTGAGCTTTTTTAATTATTTATTACTTTATTTCTATTAAAATTTAGTTTTATTACTGGTAAAATTATTTTAGCAGTGTAGGGAATGTTACTTAAAAAATGTATTTATAGTAACTAGTTATTTCTTTAGTTTGAAACTCAGTCTTGTCTAATCAAAGTAACTATTTACTTGGCAATGTAACCGTACAGTTGCTTTTTATGATCTAAAAGCCTGCATTTAAAGGCATACTTAATTGCGTCCACAATCCAATGGAACAATTATAGACTAACAAAAAGTTTACCCTTACAGCCTGTAGCCCAGGACACCAAAAGCTTATTACTTCTGCAGAAACGCCATTTGTGTCCACATAAGCATCTAACATAACTGATTTAATCCTCATTTGGTTTTATAAACAAATGTGGAGAACGGAAAAGCCTCATTAAGAGCTCGGAAAAGCTCGGAAAAGCCTGCAGCCTTTTTTAAAGAAACTTTAAGCACAAAGGTAGGATTCCAGCTTAGTACCACCTTCCTGCCATTTAGGGAAAATGGCAGGAAGGTGTCTTAATCACCATGACTACGCATAAAGGAGTTTCAGAGAGTCTGCCTCTCGGCGTGCTTACAGACATGGAGGTAAACTTCATGGAATCCTGATTGATCCCCATCAGTTATGAAGCTGGCCGATCAAGAAAGACATCCTTGTCATAATCTTTGTTCTCCACTTTAGGTTATCAAGGTTTATGTCCACCTCTTCCTCACCTCAGAGGCAAGAAGCTGGTTTTACAGCAGGAGGAACTCTTTGATGGGGTTTCCCAAAACCAATATGTATCTTGCAGACTCACACCCGCGGCAGCATCATCATTTCTACCAGAACTGGAGCCAGGTTTAACCCCCACTTGTGAGAAACAGACTTAGGAGTACTGTAGGCCTTTGAAACCCGCAAACATTCAGCTTACCCTTATGCAATGCGATGAAGAGGAAATTAGGTTCTTTCCCTAAAAGATCAGTCCTAAAGAAGTTAGACAAGTCCTGGGACATGACACACTTGGTCTTGCCACCAAAAATGTTGCTCCGACAAAAACCAGCAGTTGTCAATTAGAGAATTACAAGAATAAAAATGTAGGTATGCCACAATTTGAGAAGCATACCACTGGAAACTTTCTCTTAGCAAAAAGTTTTGATTAAATAAATATTTTTTTAATGAACATTTACTCTTAACCATGCCCAAAATCCCAAAAGAAATTTTAAGTTCAGGACTAACATTAAGCACAACTGAATAAACCAATTTAAATGGGTAATCTAGGCTTGAAAAACTAAAGAAGCTTTTTTCTGATATTTACATGGAAGAAAGTGATAATGTACGTGTAGGACAGGGATACTAATATAGTGGGAAGCACAGATTGCAGCTCCCATAGGTGGTCACTCCTGAAGACACTTCCCATAATGAGACACCAAGGAAAGTATCTCACTAAGAGGACAATAAAAAACATTAAATCTATTGTACTAACATGGAAAGATGATGCCTGTCTAAAATCTAAAGAGTATGTAGTATGGCAACAACCACTGTCAGACTTTATGGGAAAATGGATAAAGCTATAAACAGATCAAACCTGGAGAGGAGGAATAAGTAAACATATAATAAGTCAACACTGCACATGTTCTAAGCTAAAATGTTTTTTTTTTTTCATTTAAAATTCCTACAAGAACTTTTAGAATTGTTTCGCAATATTCATCAATATTTTCTTATATCTACAAAGGATAAGGATTCTACAAACATTTTGAATTTGAAAATCATTGCCTTAGTGGTTGAAACTATTTTGCAGCCATTCTATGTACAATGGCTTTCCCACCCTTCTTTGGCCTTTAATGAAACCATTGTTTGCCATAGCTTTGTACAGCCAAAATCTTAGATGACAGTTGATTTAGTAATGTCTTCATTTATCATGTAAAAAAACATACAAATTTCAACATCTTTTTTCCTCTATGAGCCTATAGGCCTTTTTCTGGCAAAATTCCTGGCTAAGAGACATCCTGTCATGATGAGTGGCCTATAAAGAGTTTGTCTACATGCTCACAGAGGGATGTAGTCGGTTATAAACAGAGAGAAATCAAGTAGGCACATCACGTCACAAACATCCCACTAGCATGCCTGCCTTTTTGTGAGCTGCGGCCCTTCAGGTCATCCAGGGTCTATGGTTGGAGGTGGATTGTAGAATTATGATTATGAGGCTGATTAGAGTTACATAGAACAAACCTGACAATAACGAGAAAGAAGGGCATGTATTTGTGGGTGGGATAATGCAGCTTACTTGCCCAACCTCTTGAAACACCTCCGCAGGTCGAGCTGCCCCTTAGGTTAGATATGTAATCAGATGTCAGAGTGTGTTAGTTCTCAGTAGGTCCTCCACCTTTGTTTTTTTTTCTTGTTTGCAAGTTCAGCCCACACATTCTCCGGCCATAAATTCACATCACAACAACTTCAGCAACAGCCTTAGCCACTCGTCAGCTTTGGTTTTCCCACTCTACTAAAACTTCACACTCATTTCAGTCAAGGTCCATTGACTTTGTATGCCCTTAGTCCTCGTCTGCAACACTTGTTACCTTGCATGTATTACATGGTCTGACGGACTCTTGCTCAGAGCAAGGGGGAAAATAGAAGGCAAGGAGGGAGAGAGTTATCAAAAGTCACTGAAGTGCATAGATTATTAAATCACAGCGTCATTATTTCATTAGTTTTTTTGTACTTGTTTTTGTGCACAAAGCACCTCACATAACAAGCACTTTTCAGGAGATCAGGGATTTGCAATTCAGGACACGTTTACTGAATTTTCTTTTGGCAGTAATCAGATTGTTGTCAATTTGGAAAGTCAGAATTTATTTTGAATTAAAAAAAAAAGGACAAAATTATTATATGAGCATAGCAAACTGACATTCATGCAATTTATTATCATACTGTGCTCATGTGTTCATGTAAAGAATTTCATTACAGATGCACAAATTGTCATAATAGAAAAGTATCACTGATTAATTTAAGCTCAAGAACCCCAGACATTCAGTATGGGGCAATTGAAATCATATTATGAACCCCAAAAAAATTTGAATGCATAAAATAATCCTGAAAATCTTCTCTTGAGAGGAATCAATTACAATCACTCTTTCCTTTGTTTGTTAAAGCACACATGTCAACTTAAGCTTAGGATTAAACAAACTAATAAAAAAATGTTTGTTTGAGACACATTTTCAAAACCAAATGTCCAGTACAATAAAGAAATAAGGTACATTTGGTAGTTGCATAATTTCAAAGCTTGTCGCTCTAAAATGCTGAAAACAGAAAAATGTAACAGAAAGCTATCACAAGAGCACACAATAGAAATCTGTGTGCTCCTTTTGGAGCAAAAATAAATGGGGACCACCAAAAAGCTTCAAGTGACTTTATGGCTAAAGAAAATGGTGGTAAAAGCTAACAGCAAGCAGACTCAGAAACTTTGATATGATATATATTTCATTACCTCAGGCAAGGAGGTTCTATTATTTGTTAGTGTTTATTAGATTGTTAGCACACTGAAAAAAAACAATGTATCCTGTTCTTACATCTAATTGAGCATATTTATTTACTTTTACATAATTGTATCATGTCCTAACCTGCTAACATGAAACATTTGAGTTAAAAGGAACAACCTTTCCCTTTACCCTGTTGTCCAGGTTTCATTGTCTGACAAACAAGAGGGGAGTTCACTACATCCTGGTTTGAAACCCATTTTAAACACTATAGTATTAGTTGGGCCTAATTTCTTTTACTTTTTTTTTATTTTTTACCACTTGGGGTTATAGTTATCTTAGCAATAAGCTCTCACTCTGACATGGTTTACTGAGAACATGTTAACAACAACTTAAAACTTAAGATATTTAGGCTATTTAGACTTAGGTGCATTACACTCTTATTTTATATAGAATGCAGAAAGTGCCAGTGTAGCAACAATAGATTCATTGAGAACATTTAGGTGATAAAAAAATTACAGTCAGATACTGTAACTTTGTGTTCATTGCAGTACAAAACCAAACAAAGTATGTTGATATGGAAAGCTTTGGTATCTTGGTTTCTTGCACTACATACACATTTCTGAGCTTTAAGGGGGCTCACAAAACGAGAGAGCAATTTCTAATTATGCTTAATCCTAACTAAGCATCCCTGAAATACGCATCATAAACCTTAGCTTCTGCAGGTTTAAGTTTCACCCAGTGAAGAAATGAACAAATATGACCTTTTGTGAGCACGTAAATCCTTAAATCACTGGCTGCAGCCATTATTGTTAACAAGCCCAATCCGTCCATTTGTTCCCTCAGCTACCCAAGACTGGTTGTAAACAGGCTATTAAAAAGGTCTGCCCATGTCTCAAGCGGCCTCTGGCCTTGGGCTCGCAGCACCTGCAATGGAGCTCTTAATGAGGCGGAAAATTAAAAGGTTTGGCTGGACACTGAAAGCTTGTTTCCTTCTGTGGAGTTTTTATTTTCCATTCATCTTCTTTCAGTCTCTTTTTCTCACTCTCCTCTTTTCAATCACAGTGAAATTATAGGTGGTAGTAATAATTCAATCAAAAAAGGGAATATTTCAGACACATGTTAAACTGTCCTTGAGTGAAGCAATGGGTGTTAGTGAATGCAGCCGAGTGACTGAGTTTCTAATTGTAAAACCGATTGTTGTTATAACTAGGACTTGAGTTTATAGAAATTCAAAGGGTTCTACATATGCATTGCAGGCTTTTCATGAGCTTCATATGAAACATAAACTCATAAATGTATTAGTTGGCATGGTTTCATATGTAATGCCTTTAAAATTGTCCTAATCCATGTGAAGGATATTTCACAGATCTCACAAGTGATTTTAAATGTGTACTAAAACGGAGCAACATTAAATTCATACAATATCAATTGTTATCACTTGCATTTGTGAAATGCATGTGGGTTTTTTTTTTCTACAAAGGAGAAAGTTCTTAGCAGACCTAAAGATCTAAAACAATATTTTTTCTTATTGTAATTCCTAAGAAGGTGTTTATCAATGTGTTACAAAAATGAGTGTATGTTCTGTGTAACTGTTTCCAGATCTCCTCTGCATTGTTTACGCATTTATCTCTAAGCTGCAAAAAACATTCCCATCAACAAAAATATTGCTGGATTTGCATAAGTGGGTTCAAAAAGGTGTGCAATCAAAACTAACTGATATACTGCGAGTGCTTTTATACAATTATATTAAATTAGAATTTTAGTTTGCTGCATTAATTGCAGAAAATAACTTCAGGTGTGTGCTTTGAATATGTCACCTCCCTAGTAGGAGAACTGAGACAGGAAATATAAGGGTATCATCTTATAAACCTGCCTCTTTGAAATATTTTCCAAGTCAATGGCTTCTGCTTTATTCATGCTAGGCCTACCTGGCTATCAGACAGCAGTTTAAATTAGATAAACAGGTACAGCATTGGTGAAAAGATTGTTTAATACTTTTAAATAAAATATTGCTCCTTAATAAACACAACCTCAAGAATTGCTGTTGCCCTCAAAACCATTTCAAAGCTAAGCATCAATAAGTATTGTTTGTATTTTTTTATACTGTTTCTCGTTAGAGGACACAATTAAAAAACTGCTGTTTTTTTAAAAGACTAGTAAAACACAGGAAGTTACTTTTTTAAGGGGAAATGTGAGAATAGTCTCAATATCGAAAGCCCTCTTGCTCTAATTAAATTCTAAGAGCCAAGCTTAGAAAAAAGCAACAAAGAGAGAAAGCAAAAGGGCTGACAAAAGGGTCTGATTGGTAGCCAAGGGACAGGAAAATTGTTTGCCAGAAGGTAACAGGAACTTTTCTCTGAAAATGGCTTTCTGACCCCATGCATTGACCTCAATCAGTCAGTCTTGCTGCCTCCTGCCATCCCCCTCCCATAAAAGGGTCTGGCAGTTTCCCCAGGTTACCACGGTACCGACCTAATTTGGAAGAGGTTTTAGGAGAAGAGAATGAAGACGCTTATTGCAGTAAAAAGACTGAGCTTTAATACCAAGGATTTGGACCAGTGAACATGTCTTCCTGTATCCTGCTGGCCAACATCTTAAATTTCAAGTCTGGAGTAAGTGGACCCCTGTGTAAATTTATCCACAAAACAATTCTTCAGGTGGAGTTTTTTTTTTTTAAAGCTTTTTGTTCAACAAGGGTTTGTATGCCAGAGTACAGATCATTTGACTCAGTTCAAATAATTTCAAACATTGCCACTTCTAAACACATTTTGCCTTACAGCAGCTTATAAAACAAATATCTAAGTCCAGTCATAAAGGATGATTCCAAGTCAGTCATAAATATTCAAATTTTATAATATTGATCAAAAATTAACTTAAGTAAAATTTGTCATTCACACTTGTTCAATATTTTTCCATCTAATAAGACTTTGTAGTTTGTCTAAAGTCATTAACTTGCAGTATTCACAGTTCCTGGAGAGGTCTACTGTCACTTGCATTGTGCATTCCACTTTGGAGCAGCCCCTTTTCTTTAACAGAAAGTAACATTCAGAGGAACTTGTCTATCTCTAAGCAGCCTTCTGCTATCACTCACACTCAAGAAAACAAAGAAGCACTGAGGATACCTTCTGTGTAAAAGAGTTAAAATGGTAACCTAAGTAATAGAAGTTTTGGTGGCTTAATCTAAGAGAGAAACTGAGCTAAGCAGACAAGCTCTGATGTAGGTTTTAACTCTACTGGATTAACAAGAAAAAGAAATTCAGCACTACTTAGCATTTACCACACTTCTAGCTCGTAGGTTGATCTTACTTAACTGGAAAGATTCTCAACCCCCTTCGCATGGCCGCTGGATTCAAGAGGTGCTTTACAACCTCAAAGTAGAGAAATTGAGGTTTTCTCTTAAAGGCTCCATCAAGTTATTTCAGGCTACATGGGACCCTTTTCTTAGATATTTTGACTCTTTGAATCGTCTTGACCCTGAGGATACTTGAATGTCTAACATGATCTCTACTTATCTATCTACATTTACATTCATGTCTACCCTTTTTTATTTATTTTCTTATTTTTATTTTATTCTTTTGCTTATTTATTTATTTTTTGGGCTGTGGGTGGGGTGGGCGGTCAGGGTTGATTGGCGTTTGACAGAACTGTGACATTGAGATTGTATTGACACTTTGAATTTGTCCCAACAATGTCTGTCTTATGTTCAAAATGTTCAATAAACAAAGTAAAAAAAAAACAACAAATTTAGCACTACTGAAGGTAACTTGCAATCCCAGTAAAAGCTCAGCCAAGGACTATGTCTAGGAGAGGAACAAGATTAAGCGCAAAATGACAGGGCGAAATGTATGATGTGCCAACATTAGGTTTTTGGCAGGAGTAGCTCTGGCAATTCCAGCACCAAAAAAAGATTTGCATTATGAAAATTTGGGAGTTTACAATTATATAAGACAAAATGTTCATCAAATCATAAGAAAATATGGAAGAATCCGAAAGGGTAAAGAGAATCAGAGCGCATAAATACTACAAGAAGAGAGCAAATGATAGCTTTAAATATGCCTTGCGGTTTATTAAGAGGAATGAAAATGTAACTAAAATCAGAGTCACTAGCAAGAAAATTACAACTCAACAGTCCTTCTGAATTTTGGAAAGAAATAAAAAGAGTTAACAATCTAAAAGCATCCCTGCCAACGAATATTGATGGTGTAACTGGACCAGACAAAATTATAAATTTATGGAAGAAACACTATTATGAACTGTTTAATTGTAGGAAGAGTAATCCCTTTGTGATAGAGAACATAGATATGCATGAAGATATTGTTATTTCTTCACAAGAAGTTAGTGACATTGTTAAGAAGTAGAAAAATAGTAAGGCATATGGTGTGGACAAGGTATCTACTGAGCACTTCAAATTTGCAAGTAGGAAAATTTTTCCTTTGTTGGCTATTTGTTTCACCAGGTTTTTACCAAACTCTATGTTGTCTGTAATTTTAGTGCCTATTGTAAAAGATAAGGCTAGTAAAATAAATAGCAAAGACAACTATCGGCCCATAGCTTTAGCCAGTACCTTATCGAAAGTTTTGGAGAAGGCTCTGTTAAGCAGAATCGAGACGTTTATAGCCACATCTGATAATCAGTTTGGTTTTAAACCAAAACTTGGCACCGATATGTGCATTTTTGCTCTCAAGGAAATCTTCGCACTTCTTAAGTTACATAATACCACAATTTTTCTGTGCTTTATAGATGCATCAAAAGCATTTGTTCATGTTAATCATGACACATTGTTTCAGAAATTGCAGAGAGGAGTTCCAAAATATTTATTAAGAATATTAGTGTATTGGTATGCTCACCAGAATATGTCTGTAAAATGGGGAAACTCTGTATAATCTTCTTTTTATGTTGGTAAAGGTGTGTGACAAGGCAGCATTTTATCTCCTTGCCTTTTTAACCTGTATATGGATGATTTATCTAACCTGCTGAATCAATGTAGGACTGGCTTTCGGGTCGGTAATCAAACCATCAACCACCTGATGTATGCTGACGATCTTGTGATATTCTGTCCATATAGTGCTGGTCTGCAGCAACTGTTAACGGTTTGCTCTCAATATGGGTTACAGCATGACATTAAATACAATGCAAAAAAGAGCAACATCATGATTGTTAAGAACAAAGAA
>NW_015150693.1:791344-812572 GCF_000732505.1 Cyprinodon variegatus
CTGTAAATGTTGATCAAATACTGGAAAGCATGGCGTACATTACTTATGTTCTTTTTTTTGTCATGTTTTTCAAAGCTGACCCGAGGTGATCTTTGCATCACTTTGTTAAGCTTTTCAACACAGTTCAAGACTTCTGCAATTTATTCTCGGTCCAATAAGTCCTCAGTGAAGTGGTCACAAAGAAGTATGTTGTCCTATCTCCTTGTGACACCATTTCCACACACTACTGCACAGATAATATGTTGAGTTACCCAAAGTGAAAGGTTCCCATGGAGAAGCCATACACTAAAACATACCTAGTACCAGAGTCAAAAAGGGTTGAGGCAAGACATATCAAATATGACAAGCTAACTAATCAAATTATACAATAATATTCCAGCATTTCCTTTAAAAACAACCGATTCAATATTTTGACCTTTTCCTCTGTTCACATCAATCTTAATTCAAGTGTGACCTTTATACAGTAGACGTTGCTCCTGTATATCTGGAGGAGAAAGATGATTGTCAAAGAAACTAAAGCATATAGCAACAGTTTGGTATCAAATGTCTATGACTACTTACTACTTTTGTTTATGTAGCTTTCTACCTGCCCACAGCCAGCACACCCCTACACAAATGTACACACATAATCTTTCTGCTATATGAAGGGAGGAACATGTGTTTACTTCTATTGACTTCCATTAATTTTCAGTCATTTTCAACCCTTTCTACTCCCTAACCCTAAAACTAACCCTAAACTTGACCATTACTAATGCATACCTTACCCTAACCCAACTGGCACCATTTCCCTAAACCTAACCATTAGCAAAATAGCATGTGAGGACCAGTTGTTGCCCTCACTTGCAACAACTGGTTCTCAATTTGATGGTGAAATTGGAAAAATGGTCCTCACTCTGTGTTCTAGACAGGTACACATCCACACACAGTGTTTTATTTTCATGGCCTATGGAGACATTTCAATTAAATTCAGTTTCTATCCATCGATCTATCTATCCATGGAAAACCAGTTGATTGCATCTGTTCAAGGAGACAGAGGCAGACATACAGAAAGAAGCAGAGATACAAAAGGCAACTGTCCACCAGCTCCACCGGCAGCCCCATCCAGGAAATACAACGACAGGCAGAGGAACTACGAGCCAGCTCCCATGTCAGAGGATGAAGAGAGCACACCCAGCCAGTCACAGTCAGAGAAACAGGACTACACTGAAAAACAGGCCAAGCTCCAAGAAAGAATGTTGTAACAGCCAAACAGGAACAGGCCAGGTGAAAATACTATGATGAAAAAAAGTTTTTGTGTTTGTCTGTAAGTCTTGTCTCTTGTGTTTCTCCCTTCCACCACCAGGAGGCACCTGGCTCCGGTTCGTCTGTCTTCCCTTCGTCTTCCAGTTTCCGGCTGAGCAGAGTTCGGAGGAAGTCTGCACTGAACTCAAAATAGTCTTCAATAAAACCCGTTGAACTTTTATACTGTGTCTCTCTGTTTGGCTTCACTGCATGTGGGTCAGAGCCTTAAAAAAATCATGACAGCAACTGCGAAAGTACATTTTTACAAAGAGCTAGTCCAAGCACTGATCTTTGTGGTGCTGCACAGGTATTCCTACAGCATGAGGAAGATTTATGAATAACATGAAAATAAACTGAAATATGTAAAACAAATTCAGTTTAAATCAATCTAGTGATTTTCCTTAATTCCCACAGAAGGTTCAAGCCTTTCTAAAAGAATGATATGATTAACTCAATACCAGATCTAAAAGAAAAATACAGATACTATAAGAGTCTATTGTCTGAGACCATAAGAATATCATTAGTGTTTTTTGCCAATTCTGTTCCACTGCTATAAAGAGCTTTAAAACCTGACTGAAGCTATTCAACGAAGTCATCTCAGTGTAAGTGCTTATACACTTGATTAGTCTTCCTTTCTTATCTACAAATCGATAAAAGAGTGAAATTAACTTAAGCAATACTTTTGGAAACAACTTTATCTTAAGTGTCCTAATAAACTAAATTGCTAAGTTTGTTTTTCAAAAATGTCACATGAATAAACAATATACTTCCCAAAGGTCCACCTCAGAGACCACAAGCCTGTCAATGACGTAGAGACCAGAGAGCAAAGGCGTCTAATCTCGTTCTTTTCTAGGGAAAACTCTACTCCAATATGCAGTTTTGGTCCTTAATGCGCACTTAAGATGTTATAAATATATTGATGTAATATAATAATGATAATAAATATTAAAGAATCAGAGTGTTTGATCAAACTACTCATGATCATTTCATTAATGTGCTGTGAAAAAACAGAACAAGGAAGGAATTATCAACGCATGGCTGATTGACAGACCAAAGTTATCGCTCATGATTTTCTCTGACTGATCTGGTACGTCTCCGGGACTATACATACATATCTGTAAAACTGGCAGAGACATCACTCGTTTTCTTCTCTATTCTTGATACTAGTGATGAAGCGGTGGGTGTGATTGAAAATCTCTCTCATCCTTTTCCCTCCAGTTAAGATGGCAACCAGACGAGCAGGAAGAGAAAAGCGGCATGCCACGGTGGCTTCCATCACTTATCCGCCACTCATGCATGATTGAAAGGCATCTGTAAGCCTGGAGGAATTGCAACATTTATATCAGACTCTTTAGAAAAATCAAAAGGCAAGTATCTGGTTCAGTTAATATTGACAGGAAAAAAAAATACTGAAAAGAAAAATAAAATACTGAAAAGAAAAATAAAGTCTAAATAAAGCACAACCTGGTTTCCTCTCGGGGAAAGTTTCATCTTTTTGTACTTCATTTTCCCTTAGCTCCTGCACTAATCTTTTGGATTGATTCAGCTAAATTCTTAAAGTATACGACAAAACATAAATTGAGAGTATCTAGGGATTTGGAGACACTATTTGGAAAGCAATGATCCATCAAAGCAGCTGTTAGGAAAGGAAGCAAAGATGATGTGAGAAGAAAAGCTATAAGTAGAAATGCAAGGCTTTTTCTTTTTCTTTTTTTCCCTCAAGCTTCTGACAAGCCGACTGCATTGACCTTGTGTGTTTTCTTGCACTGTTTAGTCTTGCTTAGATTAGTATGAATACATTATGCGGGACCATTGACAACACATGAAACTGAGCTGCAATGGGGTCAGGGCATCACGCCAACACAGTGGGGTCACAGATGGACGATCACTGTGAGAAATGAGAGCAGGTTTCCTTTTATATTTCTCTCCGCTCTTGTCCTCCTTCTTAGTATCAATAGATTTAGGAAAGAAAAACAGATTTCTGCCATCAGTCAGTGCCCAGGGGTGTCTGATGTGTTGAATCTTCATTAGATGCCTGGCTGCTGCTGAGAGGGAAAGGGCTGAGGAAGTGGTAGGAGGTGGAGGATGAGGGTCACCAAGCTGATTAATGGCAGAAAGCAGCATAACACTGCATGCTCCATTTTTTTCCCCTCCCACATTACCCTGAAAAGCAGAGAGATATATCCAGCACACTGATGCTACAGAAACACAACCATAATCTAACTCTGGATAGTAAGACAGACAGACCCAAATCACTCAAGCCAGCTTATGTTTTAGATGTTAACCCCCCCCCAACCCCCTCTTCTCTCTCTCTCCCTGTGCAAGCGATGGACAGGTTTGACCTGTCAATCACAGCTGCAGCTGGGGTTTGATGTCTTTAGATTGTGTGATATCAAGCTGTGATAGAAGGCCGGAATTCAGACTCAGATTTGGTGTTCAGCGGAGAATCAAAACCACTGCAGTATTTTCAGCAATTTTTTTTTTAACACTCTGGTATATGAAACGAAATAGGCAAATGCAACAAATGAAACAATGAGGACACATCGTATGAAGAATTTTCTTGACATAAGTTGAATTAATAATGCATATGCAAAAATACTCCTTTAAGTTTCACATTTTAAAGCTAAAGAGTCTTAAGGAACCCTGCTTGTGTTTTTTCTGGTCTCTAATTTAATGTTTCCTTGTGGCAAGTCATTTGTACTTTATAGCCAACAGTTTATCTAAATACTAACAGTCAGCAAATGTTTCACCCTGCTGCAAGATCCTCTTCAGTTTGGTCATATTAGTTATACTAGTTACTGTAAAAATGACACAGTAACAAAAAAAATTATAATAAAATAAAAGGAAAAAGTATTAAATCATCTCAGTAGCTTGACAAAGATTTATTTCCAGACTATATTCTATATGTCACCCGAACTGGATTGAACACCCCCACATTTATGTTGATTTTAATATATCTTTAGTTAATGTATCTCTTTATAAAGAATTTTGCCTGTGCTCAGAAGGAATATGAATAAAAATGATTAGAGCTCTTTTGTCTTTGAACATAGCAATCCATTCTTCTGGCTGTTTAAACCTGTGGAATTCAATCCACCTATACTTATTTATTTTCATATGCAGATAGCTTTGCAGAAGCGATCACATCTTGCATATTGTGTCTGTCTCCCAGAAAACTCTGATTGGTTGATGTTGCGAGTCAAGCAGCGAAAGTTCAGATTTCTGAACTCCAGCGTCAAACGCTGCAGTGCTCCAATGCTGGAATGCCAGGATGCTCCAACTCGCAGAAGCTCCGACACACAGATGCTCAGACGCCGTGATGCAAAGATGCTGGGTTTCGCTGCAGCACCTCTCAATAATCCTTCATGCAGTCCACCATTGACTTTGTATGTAAATCAGAAGCTTTGACACCTGGAATGTCCTGGAGTTGTCTTTTTTTTGTTTTGCAACTACAATGGCAGTTCCCCACTTGCTTGGTTTGTTCAGTATGCATAAGCAGTGGCATAATCCTGGTCTCATGATGTTGTTATGGTAAACAGATATAGAAAGTCTATGTTTACTAAACATTGTAATAATAATTACAAAAATAAAAAATACTAAGCCAACAGGATGTGGTTATCTGGTTGTAATATCTTCCTGTTTGTCTTGTTCCCTATGGTATTTGGCTGTAGAACATGGTGGAGTTTAGCACTTATTGTATATTGATAGGCTGTTTTATTTTTGGTAATTTCTCTGTAAAATAGTTTGAAGGTGATTTCGTCCTACAGAGAATGATGTCTATGTTTTTCTCTAAGAACTGCTGGACAGGATGTGAATCCTTGTAATTACATAATTGATGTTCTGTCAAAACTGGAAAGCGATTCCAATTGGGGGATTCCAGTGCAATTACCATGGCAGACAACGGCAACTCACGTGGTTGGCAACAAGTTCTACTTCTGTCAATTCACTGCAGAGATGCTCTCAGTTTGGGGAGTCCAGGAGCTATGGCTTGAACACAGTCTCTTTCTGAAGTGCTTTCATATGACTCGGACCCGAAACTGTCCCACTTTGGGGTAAAATACCACAGACAACAGAGGTAAGGTGTCTGAAGCTCAGACTGCAGCAGGTGGAGATCAGAGCAAGAGTCCTGGCAGAGATTGCACCATAGCAGATCAGAGGTGGATGACTCTTTTAGTGCTAAGGGAGGAGGATGATTGATTGGTTGATTGATTGAACGATGAATGATTTAATAGTCATTCTAAAGCTAAATTACAACTGTTTTTAAGCCATCCACAAAGGTCTTTAGAATATTACAATAGTCCAGGAAAAAAGTAAGGAATAAAATTCTTTACTTTTACCTTTGTCAACATATTTTTTTTTACAAAACTCTGCTCCACTTGCATGTTTCCGCTGTCCATATCGTCCCTTGACAGTGTCCTTTCTAAGTCACAAATTAAGTGCTACTTGGTCCCAATGTAATTTCCTATTGGGAACCTACACGCACTAAGTTACTAACTGGTTAGCAAGATGCTTCCGAGACACCGGCCTCAATCAAACTTGCATGTGAATCTTCCACCACAGCAATCCTGCCCCCTTGATAAATGACCAATCACATTGACTTTATTCACTCATGTAAAGTCGTAGAATATTCGGGAGAATTCGGAAATGCAACGGTTGGAATAGCCATTTCCCTACAACTTTAATGTCAGGAAAGGCATTAAGCCAAACATAAAGGTTTTTGACTGTCAAAACAGAAAAAAAAGATGACAATTCATGTGCTGACTACTGGAAATATTGCCTATCAGCAGTGAATCTATTTGGATTCTAAGTATTTAAATATAAAAGGGATAAAGTTAAATTAGGTTGGTACATGATGTGTGTATGAAACCACTTTACACTAGAGTAAAATTGTCATTTCTACTGCAGTTTCTGTTTCAAACTGTCCTTAGCCATACTGTATTTCTTATAGGGGAATTCTGTGAAGCCTATGATTTTCCAAAAGGAGTTTCAAATTTAGAGATCCAAGCAGCTTATGCGTCCAACTAGGGAACTTAAAATCTTAAGGTTTGGGTTAAGTTGGAATGAATATTGAAACCACATTTTTGACCAAATATCCCGGCTATTTTTCCCACTGAAAAAATATCTACAAAGTAGAATTGCCAACCCCCTGTTGTAATATTATTCTATATATCTGCCAGTCTGGTAATAACAAAGCATAGATACTTTTATAAAAAAGTAAAACTGCAGTTATTACTTTTCATAAAAGGATCAACTGTTGTATAAAGAGCAATCATCTTAGATTTTAAGTAAATCATAAGCTAATTTATTGTTAAGATTCAAGAGGAAAAAGACCGACTATCCTTACCCTAAATAGTAAAAAAAGACTTGTTCACAGATGCAGATCTTCTCTTGAATTAAAATTATTTTATACAAAGCAGTTCAAATACAGAACCTCTATGTCTACAATATATTTCCAAAATGAGCTTGGCACAGTAAACCACAGGGCCACGTCCCTAAATCCTGTGCAATTCTGAGATAAGGATGGTGATAATATCTGGCCGGTGGATCAGAAATCAAAAGAAAGATTCCTGCCAGGTGGTGAGGGAAAAGATGATAAAATCAGACAGAATATTTAAGGAAAAGTACATTTCATCTCCCCATCAGTTTCCATCATGAAAAGCAGAGATGCTCAGGGAATTTTATTAAAGTCTTGTGTGGTTGTAGCAAGCATCATCAAGTGGCTTCAGTTGTCTGATAAACAGTAATGATGAGTGTTGGAATATGTCTGTTATTTACTTACTTTATGTTGAAGCAAAAAAAATATATATAGCCAACAAAATTTAGTAAAAGGATTACAAAAAAATCATCCCATTGTTCTGCATAGATCTAAGTTGCTTAATTACTGCTGCTCCAAATGCAATTAAAACACTTTAGGATTCACACAAATTCTTGCATACCACATTATCTAAAACTATATTTAGCACACTGATAGTAATTCAACTTTGTTCATCTTAATTGACCGAGGGAACTGTTACTGCTTGACTAATCAATTTTTATGTCAGTGGCAAGTGATTGCCAGTAACACACTGCATTGTAATAGGATTAATTCCCCTAAATTTTTAACATTTGATCACTCATTTTATTTGGATTTTTTTTATGATAGACTAACACAGTCTAATCCAGTGGTTTTCAAAGTTGTAGGAACCCCTTTGATTTGCAAAATGCTTTCACATCACTTCACATTAAACAATATTATTAATTTGAAGCAATACTGAGGACATATTGCTTCAAAATCACGATTACAAAGGAAACATTATTATTTATATTGTTATATAAAATTATCTTTTCCTCGTAATAATGTTAGAAAAAAATGCTTTCAATGTTTCCACCTTCATGTGATTTAATTTGCATTGCAAATGTACCAAAACATGATCATCTATGCAAACTGCAAGACCAGGAGGGTGGTGTTGGGACTAGTGTGGGATTTAGTGATCAGACTGTTTGGGTAGGCAGTTGGTTGTCATTATATAGTGGCAAAAATACAAAGAGGCTTTCCCTGTGCAGTGTTTGTATGATGCACATCATTAATTGCAAAAAGCACACTGAATGAGACATGCTGAAGCACCCCAAGGCAGAACAGATGGCTGGACTTCAGCTAAGTGTAGTTTCTTTGGCAGCAGGCACACTGCAAAATTGAACAAAACCAAAAAGGTGTGGTCATACATTGAATCTTTTAAGTGTTTTTTAAAACTACGTAGTTTAATGTGTCACATCCTAAATATACCCTGCTGAGCAGATTTTTGAGAGCTCAAGTGTTTCTGTATTTCCAGCTCTTTTTGTGATATGTGAATCATCAGAGCCAAGAGGGGTTATGATTTATAACAGAACAGAAACATTGCATATAAACTGCTACCTGGTCGGGAAATGTTATTTTCAGATAAAGTGAATCTAATCCAGATCTGATTTGAACTACTGTTGCATCAGACTACTTTATCTCCACCCCGATTAAATCCTGCTTTGGCAAGGTACAATACACAGTTCCTGCGAGAAAACTTGCTTGATCTACAGAGCATAAATAAAGGAGAAACAGTGATAGATTGAGTTATGGAAGAGAAAATACTGTGCTGCTACTGTAAAGCAACCAAATAAGCAAAGCATATATATTTACAAAGCATTTATATTTGTCACAACTTCCTTAAACTAAATTGTCTGAGGTGCTTTCTTTTTCAACAACTATGCAGTAATTGTTTAACCACAGCCTGATACCATGGGGAGTCTTAAACAAAAATACCAGAATGTGAGTATAGTTGGAGTCATTTGGAGCTGACACAGAGAAGTGAGTTTTAATGTGATTTGTTGGTTTTAATAAACACTGTGTGAAAAGAGCTAATTTTGACAGATTTCAAGGGAATTCTGAAGCATTTCTGATAATTTTTTGATCTGCAAGATAATTTTTCCTTTGAAATCCTACCTGGTGATTCAAGCAGTTCAGTCCTACATATTCACGCCAACAAATGATTCTGATGATCCACAGAGCATGATTAATAATAGGCAGATGCAGAGGCTGAAATAAGCCTCAATAATGATGATGATTGTCTACAGAGCTTAGAATGGGATTAATCTTGTTATAATTATGTTTAATGTTGTTCATTTGATTGATTTTTGCACCTTTTAAATTGCAATTGGAGAATGGCATATTCTTGTGGTGTCTTTTTGATTAGTACAGGGGTCATAAAGATGAAATATAAAACCACAGTCTGCAAAGTGCCTTACCGGAGCCCAGTATTTTATTTAGATACTTGTTTAGATTTGGTTGACGGGGCTTCGTTTTGATACTTTCTCTTTCAAATGAGCATCATTCTTTATACAGAGCGTATCTTTATTGCAAAGTCATGTTTGGATTTACTGGTTAAACTAAAACCAATCTTCCTTAGTAATTCTACTTGCTATTATTTCTTGTCTGTTATAGAAGGGTGTGCAACAGTTTTGTAGGAGAATGAAATCTGCCATTACATCTATAAATTACACCCTGCCCCTCTTTATAAACCGCTATCAATGTTTTGTCCTTTGCTTAAAAGCTTACACTAAAGTATGTGCAGTACAGTAATTTCAGGGGCTCCAAGGCTCCAACGCATTATACAATGAAAGGCACCCACTCTGAACAACACATGTGGATATAAACATGGCAAAAAGATTTCATTGAAAAAAGATCGTTGATAACATAAAGTAGTGCAAATCTAATATCAATGTTAGTATAGAAGCTAGCTGACAACCTTTGCAAAATAAGCCCCCACCTATCTGGTTGTGTGTCGATGTATATGTATATATATATATATATATATATATATATATATATATATATATATATATATATATATATATATATACAAAGACACACATTATGACTATGAAGCTTCATTATGACTATGAAGCAAAAATAAGAAATGAAAATTTATTTTATTATCCATCTCATTAGGATAAAAATTAGGTATCTGTTTTTAAGGATTCATCGCAAGAAACATTTAAATGTTCACATTTACAATTATAAAGCATCAATATAAATATTGATGCTTTATAATGTACTAAGATTGTAGGACTGGCTTCCCATACCTTATCTAGTCTCAATTGAAACTAATTATAGACTGCTTGAGAGGCATGTCAAAATGTCATGCTCAAAGTTCAGGTTTTAAAGCAGGATCTTTTCTTTCTCAACCCCTCACCATCAGCCCAGGTGCAACGGTGTACAGTCATGTCATCCTACAGCCCACCTTCTTGATAACATACGTAGCATCATTTTTATGCAGAGCAAGTCACTGTACCGTATTTATTTTGGAAACCTGAGAAAAGCTGTTGGCATCCCTGGGTCCAGCAGATTCTACGGAGATGATCCCAGTTCAGGGAGTGCAGGACCAGCTGGACCATGGCCCCTCTCTACAAAACTTAAGGTAAGGTATTAGATGGCAGTCTGGAGCTCAGACAGGGGTAGCAGCAAGAACCATGGCAGAGAGAGCACCAGAACCAGGACGATGCGGCCTGCCGTACTCCTGTATGGAGCAGCGGTAGATTGAAGAAGCCCACCAGGAGAACAACACCAGAGCAGGGTAAAGGCTGCAGCTGGCCAGAGGTTTCCTCTAGGAACTAACTACAGAGGATCAAAAGAGGAGTACAGCAGTACATCGAAGAAGCCCATTAGACAAACAGTGCCAGAGCAGGAAGAGGTGGCAGCTGGCTCGAGTTAGCCTTAGAGCAGTGGTCTCCAACTCCAGGCCTTGAGATTTACCACCCTGAGACGTTTAGGAGCATTCCTACTCCTTAAAGAAATATTAATTATCTCCTAAGCATTCCAACAGGTTTGTTAAAGCCCTGGTGATGAGCCAGTCATTTAATTCAGTTTTTTTGGAGCAGGGAGGCACCTAAAAGTTGCAGGGAAGTAGATCTCAAGGTCTGGAGTTGGGGATCACTGCCTTAGAGGCCGACTACAGAGAATCAAACGAGAACAGCAGTACACTGGAGAAGTCCGCTGTGCAGAGTGCTCCATAGAGGGGAGAGGCGGCAGCAACTGGCCAGTATCTGTGTGGGAGGTATGGGAGGACTTCCATTTCGATTAAAAAAACTTGTGTCCACTGAGCTACTTTAATATAGGTCACATCCACATGTAGTCTCGGATTACTTTTTGTGATGTCAAAATGAACAAAAGTTAAGATTTTTTTAACTCCTGCATATGTTGCTTCACCTGCTTCTCATTGGAGGGGATGCTCTAGCTCTACTGTATTTGCCAAAAAATTGCAAATCACCTTCCTAGAATCGGGACCTTGCTCCGCCTTACAGCGCTCTAGAGCTACCCTCCACATAAGGATTTGCTTCACTCAGTGTTTGTGTAAAATAATAAACCACCTTTATGTATATTTTTATTTGGAGCAACTTAATAAACCTCTAAGATGCTGTGTCAGCAGCCAAACCCTTTTGAGGGAATGGAGGGTGGGGTATACTTCACCTATACTGCAAGGTAAACAGTAATAGGGAAGATTTTATATAACTGCAATTTCAAGCCTATTTACTGTATTTCTTTACAAAACTGTTTTAAGAAAAAAAAATTCTTTGCCAAGAGTTGCTAGTGAGGGTCTGGTGAATTAACTTTGATTGACTTTTAAGTTTTTTTCTGACCATATTGTTTTACTAACATGCTTTGATATCAGATAAAGCAGCGGTCCCCAACCACCGGGCCACGGTCATTTGGTACCGGGCCGCACAGAAAAAATATATATAATATATATATATATATAATATATCAACGATGTTTTATTTAGAAAAATATAAAAATTGGGGTATTCTCTCCCAATTACATCAGTCGGTGCATCTGTACCTTTTCACACTGGTTAATTTAGGTCAAGATGCATCCTATCTATAACCCTAACCCGCATCCTATTTCCTGCGACCAAAGCAAAGCTACGGAGCAGACTGGACATCAGGAGCACACTTCGTGTCATTGCTCCGGTTACGCCTAGATGGGACTGAGCCCTGAGCTTCAGAGAAATAAGCTCAGGGCTCCCACTAATTCAACATAATGGTGAGTTTTATTTTTATGCTGTTTGTATTTGATTTTATGCCAGTCATATTATTTTATTTTATCATATTTACCCCCCACATTTTAAAGGCCGGTCCATGAAAATATTGTCTGACATATAACCGGTCCGTGACACAAAAAATGTTGAGGACCGCTGAGATAAAGCATGTATCAAAGACCGGTAGGAGGGATGGTTGTTTTTTTTTTTAGAACATTTTAAATTTAATTAATGGTGGTTAAATGATGAGCAATTAGGCCACTGAACATCTAATACGGTGACATACATAGAAAAAAACCATAGCTAAAGGTGCAGCCAAGGTTAATATATATATATATATATATATATATATATATATATATTCAAATATTTTAATCAGAAAAGTAATGGGCTTGGATCCCCAAAGCCTACAAAGTCCAACATGACACACCAACAGTTTGTAGTGGTGTGAGTTGCATCTGTTATGAAGGAGTAGTTGGCCACTAAGGCGTAGCACAAACCCTACACTGGGGACAGCTGCCCAACTGGTCCAGCCTGGGTTAAGTCCCTCTCAAACCATCCCAATGGAGAGAGTGGCTATATCAATCACCGGATCCAACCCAACAACAGAAAGCATGCATCATTGTGGACTTAACAAGTAGCAGTGAAGGGGTGCTGGAATCGTACCTCATCCTAAGTAATGTTGCTGCCAGGATGCTATGGGCTCCTGATTTGCAGCACACATTCAATTGAAGCTCTTCTAAAATTACAAATGAAACATTTCAAAACCTCTTGACCCCAACAATGATTTTGCAGCTGCAGTAAAAGCACAAACATGAAGAAAAGATGTGCTGCAAGCAGGATACCAGTAGGGGTTTTCCACTATATTCAGTTCTGTGATCTTTCTTGCCGTGATCATTTGTTTCTAATAGGGGCAACAGTTATCATATGTGTGACTTGGTTACAAGTTACAGTTTAGCTGCAAAAAGAACAAAGTGAAAGCAATGACACTAAACAAATATAGTTTTGGTCCAGACCACACAAGCAGACAAAAAGACTCTCTTGAAGTAAATTCACCCTAAAATAAATCTACAAAGACTCAGGTTTTAACTTTCCCTCACTACTTCTTTTCTCCTCAGAATCAAAAGTAGCTTATCATCAGAACTTCATGTGGGTATTACCTGTGATTGATTGCTGTGGCCTACATTTCAAGGACTCACCAGAAGGAAGCATATAGGGACAGGAATGCTTAGCTGACCTCCCTGGCCGTTGATTAATGCTTTGTGTGCTGCTGATTTGTATCACCCTGTCTCTAAGAGCTCTGGGAGAGCTCTGAGAGGAGCCGGAAGACTTATCCACCACTGCTGTGATAAAACTGGTGCAGGAAGAAATACACTCTTTCCTCGGCCTCTTAGAGGCAAATAGCGAGTGATTTAGGTGGTAGAAACACTACAGGCACTCCTACTTCAAGCTCTTCAAATCTATACTGCTTCTACTGCTGCTTCAAATAATTTGTCAGGATGTTACCTTGAAGCTGTTGTACCAGAGGTGAATGAACCAGTGTTTGCTTACTGGTATGTATCACTAAATTATTACAAAAGCATTTGTTCTTTGTTGATAACTCCAGGGAGAAGATATAGCAGAACATCTATAGCAAGGTTCCAGAGGACAGAGGCTAACATTTAAAATCTTATAAAAGTACTTTTTAGTAACAGGCTTGGCACATGCAGACAGGGGATAGGGCTAACCATTAGTTTCCTCTTTATTCTCGAGACAAAGTAGCAACATCTTCTTTCTCCAGGCAAAAGATTTTTGTTTGACACACAGTTGTTGAACTGTATTTACCATTTCCTTGATTTTCTATTTAATTTCCCCTCTGCACAGCTGCAGGGCTAAACACATGTTTTGTTGTGGAGGACTGGAGTGATACCTGAAGTCTCCTGGCTCAAGAGCAAAGTGTTTTGACTGATAGACAGTTTCCCTTTTGGCCAGTGCATCCTGCCTTTTCTACCCACAAACACGAATAGCTCAAAAGGAAAAACTGTAGGGAGTTCTTTTGATGTAGATGGACATATTTTACTTTATACTGTTTGTGGAGTTCTTTAACACTTTAATATTAGAAAGCTGTGTTTTTTTTCTGCAGTTTTTTCTCTTCCATAGTGTAAGAGCTAAGGGTTTCAGTTAACTTAATGCGTTCCAAAATGTATGGATGGTCACATACCTATTGAGACACTTGACAGTTTATCCACATGGATAATTTAGGATTTAAAACTTTGTTATAATATGTGCTTACTGTTGCTTAAAAAAATACAATATGCAGCTACATACTAATAAAGTGCCCTCTGAAAATATTAACATGCATTTAAAGTTATTTATATTTCTTTAAAAATGTAGATGCAAGTATTGTTGGCTATGTTTCTGCCAGCTTTGCCTACTGTACCTATAGACTAAAGTTTTTGCCCTTTCTTAGTCAAACAGCTAAAACAGTCTTTTCAAAAAAGAGCATTTGTGAACATCAAATGTATTTCAACAGATTCTCAGTTAGATTATGCTTAAGATCAACACATCGTCACCCATTTATCCGTCAGGTACACTGTGGGGCTGGTGTCTCCAGCAGGTTGTGGCAAAAGGTGGGATACACCAAGAACACACACACACATATGCAAGGACAAATAAAAGTTTTAATGTTTTTGGACTGTATGAGGAAGCCAGAGTATATGAAGAAAACATGCAAACTCCATGCAGAAATACCTTAGGCCAGGAATCGCATCCGGGACCTACTTACTGCAAAGCAACAGTGGCATACACTGCCCCATTGTGCAGCCCAGCAATGGACGTTAAATGGCTTATTTGAACCAATTTCTGTATTTTAGGGCCACCTCGGCCTTGAATTTCTGAGAATTACAGATTTTTTTGTGTTTGGTCGTTAAGTTTCCCCAACTTTAACCTATAAGGAATGAAACAAAGACAGTGTAAGATTTTTCCTGACCGTGCTTTGCTATGGAGAGATATTTGTGCCATTGATTTGAGCGCGCAGGAACCAATCCGAGCGCGCAGTGAGACAACGGGCGCGCACGCAAAACCGGTCTGGCGCGCGCTCAACTCTGAAAAACCCTTTCAACACACTGTTCTCGCGCTCAGTTTCATCTTTGCGCGTGCTCGGATCCACCTCTGCTCGCGCTCGACCTGCTCTCTCCGCGCTCAACACCAGCTGTGCGCTCGGCTGTTTCTCCGCTCGCGACTTCAGCAATGTATGTAAATGAACCATACCATCAGCCAATCACGCTCAGCTTCTTTTCATCCATTGAAAGCATTCGTTCCAATGAAAGCATTCCTTCTTCTGGTTAAATGAAAAAAAAAAATACAATCAGGAAAATCAAACAACTCTTGCAGTTATTTGGTCAACACTCCTAACCATTTGATGGACAGAAGATAGCACTATAAAATATCTTGAATTATCTCGAATAAACTTCAGTAAAACAGTTATTAGATCATTGCCTCATCCATCTCTTTTGCCTGCTATTGACATTGATTTAAATTTGCTCTTTTAAAAGTAAAATAGGGAGGATATTTCAGATTCAAGTATGGTTCAACAATATATAGATAAAAAAATATTATGGATATGTTAAATCTTTTATGGATGCTTCAAAATATTCCAATATCAAAAATGGTGTTTTGTTTTAGTTCCAGAATTTATTTTTTAATCAGGCAAAAGAATCAGCGATCAGTAACCGGATGTAGTATTTGGAACGAATGCTTTTATTGGATGAAAAGAAGTTGAGCGTGATTGGCTGATGGTATGGTTCATTTACATACATTGCTGAAGTCGCGAGCGCAGAGAGTCGAGCGAGCGGAGAAACAGCCGTGCGCACAGCTGGTGTTGAGCGCGGAGAGAGCAGGTAGAGCGCGAGCAGAGTCGGATCCGAGCACGCGCAGAGATGAAACTGAGCGCGAGAACATTGTGTTAAGAGGGTTTTTCAGAGTTAAGCGCGCGCCAGACAGGTTTTGCGCGCGCGCGTGTTGTCTCACTGCGCGCTCGGATTGGTTCCTGCGCGCTCAAACCGATGGCAAAGGGAAAATACACAGAGCTTTGGGATCTCTCTGTGCAGTCAGCACATTACAACAGCAGGTGTTAGTTTCAATTACGCAATCTCTTAGACATAGCATGAACTTTTAAGAAAGGGAACATGTCTGGTTTCAGTATACTTTTTTAAAAAAGGTGTCGGGGGTCATGAACTTCCATTTCTGTGTTTCTCAAATGAAAAACAGGAAAGCATTCTTGCAAAACATGTGACTGCCTTATGACCTGCATACGCTATTTCCACTGATGAGAGTATCATAGAAAAAACTAATGATTAAAAGCAATATAAAAGTTAGAAATGAATAAAATGATAAAAACAACAGAAATCATAAAACAACAGAAATCATAATAACTCCAACATTTTGTTTTTTTTATCAAGATTTTCTTTTTACTTCCAAGATTGCTCACTTTTAACTCTAAAACCTACAATTACTGGTTATCTTGTCCTTAGCTAAGAAAATCGTATCCACACTATGATGCCACCATGACCTTGTTTTACTTTAGAGGTGGAAAGGTAGAGACAATGTGGAGTGCTTGATTCCTGTTAGGAGTGCAGGAAAAAAAGATACATTATTTTAACTTACTTACTTAGTTTTTAACTAACAACTCCATTCAACTCAATTCCAAGTCACCTATCTGGCTTATTGCTAATAATGGGACCTCTTTAGGGGATTTCCTTTTCTAATAGTTTTATTCTAGGTTTGTATATCATACCAGATAATTTTGTTTACATATGTCTCTCCACCTAAACTCTTAATCTGCATCTCTTTAATAGTTATTATGGAAATTTTTACCCTTTTACATGCTAAACACTGTTTTATTAGTTAGGAATTTTGCTTTAATATATACACCTAAAAATCTCCATAACCTTTTTCCTGACTTACCTGCTGTAATTCCTGGTTTCTGCAAAGCTGTATGCTCACTTCTTTTCTCTTTAAAACCAAAATGGTGTTTCAAACGGTTTTCTAAAACCCTAAGAACATTTTGAAATTGCATAAAACATGAGAATACTCTGTGACTGAATACACGAATATTTAAAGAATTGTTACTTGCTTACCTGCTGTTCTGCTATCTTTAAAACTACATCCCAGTTTCAGACATTTTGTCTTAATGGGTTATAAAACCACTCACTTTTAGGGTAATTTCCCTATTGAGAATGAAAAGGGATAAGAGAAATTGCTATGGTAGAAAGAGCACGTCCCTTGGGTGGGCCCAGCACATAAGGTGCAGCAAGTATATGTCAGGGAATCACTTGTATGGGCATTTGCAAGCACATGTAAATGGGTAAAATGTGCAGTCCAAGTGAGGTAATAAATAGGCCGTGAAAATGACTGATCAGTCATGAAGATAGGATAAAATGGCAAAGAAAAGCGTGGGAGAGGTGCAGGGCATCATCCATCCAGGTCGGTGAGTGATCCATCAGAATATGCTGGGGTCCAGTTAAAGGCCAAATCCAGGAGATGTAGCATGGGATCTGACAGCCAGATGCTGATCACTTGTGGGGATGAATCAGCAAGCGATTTGGTATGGTTCAGGGATTGGAAAGGAGCCGAAAAATTATACCAGAATATCAGGATGGTCCTGCATTTAAATCAAAAAGGCAGGATATGAAGTATCCAGCTGCGCCTGTCTGTCTGAGAAGTGCTCAATGCTGCAGGAATTTACACAAAGCAAAAGTAAGACTTTGTAAGTATGAATATATAATGTACATACATTTAAAATAAATATTAATGAGTGGAAAGGAAATCCAAAATCACAAGCTGTGCATAAAACTCTTCAATATACTGGGAATACATTAATATGTTTAGTTCAGACACCATTATGTGTGAGCATGTACACAGTTTAAATATCCTCAGGGTTATCGGCCTGCATTCAAATGCTCTGGCAAACATGTATCAACCAGATTGGCAGAGACAATATGCGCACAAGAGAAGCTGTTCAGACAAAGGGTTAAAACAATATCCTTTGTGATAACTGGGGAGTGAATGGGAGGGAGATTTGGTCCAGTGATTATGCAGTCAGACACAGCAGCCGCTTTGATGTGTGATCATACTGTCGATGGCTGGAGAGTGCACACATAAATATACATTTTCTCCATTCATAGTATACATATACACACACACACACACAAACATATATATATATATATATATATATAGAGAGAGAGAGAGAGAGAGAGAGAGAGAGAGAGAGAGAGTAGGTACGGAAAGTATTCAGACCACTTTTAATTTATGTAATTAATGAAAACTCAGCACACCATCTTGACAGAAAAAAAATGGAAAATGTTAAAATTTTTACAAACTTTTCAAAAAAGGGCTGCTCAAGCTGCTCAGTGGCACAATGGGTAGGACTGCTGCCTTGAAGCAAGACGGGTTTGATTCCCAGCCCGGGGTCTTTCTGCATGGAGATTGCATATTCTCCCTGAGCATGCATGGATTCTCTCTGGGTACTCCTGCTTCCTTCCACAGTCCAAAAGCATGACTGTTAGGTTAACTGTTTTTTCTAAATTGTCCTTGAGTGTGTGTGTGAATGGTTGCTTGACTCTGTGTGTCTATGTGTTGGACTGGAGACTTGTCCAGGGTGTACCCTGCCTCTTGCCCATAAACGGCTGGAGATAGACACCAACACCCCTCACAACCTTGACTGGGATAAACTTGACAGAAAATAGATGGATCAAAAAAGAAAAACTGAAATAACCAATGGTCATAAGTAATCAGACCCTTTGCTGTGACACTCATATTTAACTCACATGCTGTCAATTTTTTCCGATCCTCTTTGAGACGGTTCTGCTCCTTCATTGGAGTCCAGCCGTGTTTAATTAAACTAATTGGACTTGATTAAGAAAAGCACACACCTGTCTATATAAGACCTTACAGCTCAGTGCATGTCAGAGAAAACAGGAATTATGAGGAAGGAACCACCCAAGGAGCTTGGAGACAACTGTGGCAAGGCACAGTTCTGGCCAAGGTTATAAAAGAATTTCTGCAGAGATTTCTAAGATCACACTGGCCTCCAGAATCCCTAAATGGAAGAAGTTTGGGACGACCAGAACTTTTCCTAGACTTGGCTGTCCAGCCAAACTGAGCAATCATGGGAGAAGAGCCTTGGTGAGAGAGGTAAAGAAGAACCCAAAGGTCAATGTGACTGAGTTCCAGAGAGGCAGTAGGGAGATGGGAGAAAGTTCCTCAAAGTCAGCTATTACTGCAGCCCTCCACCAGTCTTAGCATTATGGCAGAGTGGCCCGACAGAAGCCTCTCCTAAGTGCAAGACATATGAAAGCCCGCACAGAGTTTGCCAAAAAAACACATGAAGGATTCCTAGACTATGAGAAAGAAGATTCTCTGGTCTGATGAGACCAAGACTAAACTTTTTGGCATTAATTAATGGTGGTATGAGTGAAGAAAACCAGGCACTGCTCATGACCTGCCCAATACAATTCCAACAGTGAAACATGGTGGTTGCAGCATCAAGCTATTGGGGGTGTTTCTCAGCTGCAGGACGACTGGTTGCAATTAAAAGAAAGATGAATGCGGTCAAGTTCAAAGAATACCTAAAAGAGAACCTCTTCCAGAGTGCTCGGTACCTGTTTGGACCGAAGGTTCCCTTCCAACAAGACAATGATCTTAAGGACACAGCTGAAATAACTAAGGAGTGGCTTGGGAACAACTTTGTTACCATTCTTGACTGGCCCAGCCAGAGCCCTGACCTAAACTCAATCAAGCATCTCTGAAGAGACCTAAAAATGGCTGTCAACCAACGCTCGCCGTCCAACAGGACAGAACTGGAGAGGTTGGTGAGTGTACGCTAATGAGAAAAAAATTATTATTTTTTTGTTGTTATTTTGGCAAATGGCTGCAATGAAACAAAGAGTGTAAAAATTTAAGTGGTCTAAATACGTTCCGTACCGACTGTATCACATGTAGCACCACCAGAGTAATGGAGCTTGATGGGGCAATTATTTTGCCTTACAATAACTGCCTGGTGTATGCACTATTGATGAACATTAAAGTTGCTGCAAATTACAATAGGAGCATTTTTACGTTCTTGACTTCTTTCTTAAATTCCTTATTCAAAAAGTGGATTTAACCTCTTTACTCATGCATTTACCATTGTCCATTTTATGCTCAGCATAGCACTGATTATATTTTATTTCACAAGCCCCCACAGACTTGCCCATCATGGTCACTAAAGATGCAGGCAGTGGAGAATGTGAAGAGAAAAAACCTTATCTGTTATTGTGAAAACACCTCAAATGACAGAATAAAATGACTTTGAGGTAAAATGGCGTCCAGATCATTTACCGTGGCTGAGTCTCATCAAGTCCCAAGTGGTCAATTTATTTCCAACTGCAGTGGCGCTTTCGGCACACAGGGCTTGTTGTGCTGCTGCGTCATTATGCATGATCAGGCTACTGATTTGTATCCATTTGTTTCAATTACTCTTTTACTCCTATAATTTGTAACGTTTGTGGTCATCTTCCTCAGTATTAGATCTTTGATCTCAGACCTAACTAGCAGCAGGCGTAAGCGCTCCGAGGTTACACCTGCCTGAAGGCTGACTCCAAAGGTGTTCCATGTGACTAAACGCTTTGTGTTTATTGTGTCAACTGATTTATATGGATTACATGTCCATCCATATCCATCTTTATCCCACTAGCGATAGGCTTACAGGATGAAGCCTATACAAAATAAAATATTGATTATAATCAACCAAGAGAAAAAGAGATGCCATAAAAATTCTGGGCTTGAAATAAAATATAATCACTGATGTGCTGAAGGATGGACAGTACATAAATGCATAAATACAGAGGTTAAATCCAGTTTTTGAAGAAGGAATTCAAGAAAAGGCTCCTTTTGTGATTGAAAGCAAGAAACTGTAATATATAACAAATGTGCATGAAGAAAGAAGTTAAATTAGGCCAAAGAAAAACAAGTGCTCTATTAAGTCTCTCACTGCTAAAAGGCTATGTCAGTTATGTCAATTCTCAGGGTATATACTCCCACCCTGTTCCCCCCAACTCTTTTACATTTTCCTGGTCTGTTATCCATTCCCCCAGGTGGAAATGTAGAGACGTCTCCAATTTCAGTCACTCAAATGACCACCTTAAATGGTCAAATCAGATCTCCTAAATCTGTATTGAGGGAAAAAAAAAGGGCTGTTGCTTTGCGATTCTTTTATTTATACTTTAATGAAGTTAATTAATAATTAAATAATTCTAAATGAAAACAAATTTTGAGAGCAGTATGACAGCCTTTATCAAGATAAAATGGATGGATGGATGGATGGATGGATGGATGGATGGATGGATGGATGGATGGATGGATGGATGGATGGATGGATGGATGGATG
>NW_015150693.1:812874-848057 GCF_000732505.1 Cyprinodon variegatus
AAGACCATAAAGACATATTGTTTTTGAATACTCCCTCATTAGCTGGGGCATATTTACAATGTTTACATTAATAAAGCAGCAACTTTTAATGTTTTTATTCATGTTAAGTTGGCAACAGCAGCAGTGGAGCATCCTCATCTTTGCAACAGCATTAGGGACATATGCACTGGTTAATGATGTCTCCAGATTGCAGAGGGCTGATTAATTGATTAGGCCCATTAGGAAAGGCGCATTAGAAGAGCTATTAATTTTGCAGCAGCAGCGCCCCTACGTGCTCCCAGAGAGCAGATGGCAATAAATGATGTATTTTGTTAGAACAGTAAATATTGACAGGTGTGCCTAGGAGCTTTCTCGGGCTCCCTATAGATTGTGCAAAGTGAGCGGACTCTAATTATCTGTGTCCAGAAGACCTCTGGAAAGCAGATCTCCTGACCCACTTCAGCCTCAAAAAGGCCAGAGAGCTAAGTTAGCCTTGTGCATTTTTATCTCTGTTTCTCTACATTGGGTTGGGAGTGGGGAGTTAGAAAGTGAACAGGGAGATGATTTTGAATCTAAATGTCTCAGGCTTGACCAGTGGACTGGTCTGTAGTTCCCTGCCTCGCACATCCTTGCCTCAAGTCACAATGTTACACACCATTTCAATCAAACAGCCAAGAAAACTCATTTTTGAGCTGCCTTGACATCTGCTGCACTATTGCTCAGTGGTAATTTTTAATCTACAGCTACAGATCCCCTCCTAGACTATTTCTTCAAGAACCTTTTTCTGACGGACAGAAAAGCAAAAAAACAGAGAAACAATGAAATGACATCGATTGATATTATTCACCCACTTTAGGTGTCATGTTTCAGAATTACCTGCCTTATACTAAAGAAAATTTAGATTTTTTTGTTTGTTTTTTAAATGTAAATAATCTTGATATTGTCATGGTTTTAAGGTGTTTGGCCCACATGCAGACACAGTCGGAGAACCAGAAGCAGTTTAAGATGTTTATTTAGGCTATACAAAGATATGAATAGCTCACTATGTGAGCAGCAGGCGAGGTTCGCAACGTCAGAGTTAGGAGCCCTGCAGGAGGATAGAGGAAACTGATTAACACTAGTAGAGTAAGGGAGATCTGTGCTAATTCTGCTTCGCTTACCGCCAGGTAGAGATAACCTATCCGGGGAGGGTGAGTGGAAGAAGGGATTCTGCGACTAAGTACTTTCCGATGGGAAGAAGGAGATGGCTGAGCGACAGGTGAGCTAGCAGATGGAACATACGCGGGAGCCCGACCAGCACCAGATTGGTGACAGGTTTGAGGAACAGCTGAAGGAACCAGAGTCAATCCAGGAAAGGAGGGTCTCTTGTCCGGCTTGGTAGCACCAAGGGGCAGTAATGTTATGAGATGAGCCAAGGCTTCGAGGAGTTTGTCGGAGGGGATGTTTCCGCGAGGCGTGTATGGAGGCTTGTTTCATTTGGGGGAGGAGCCAAAGTAAATGACGTACGAAGCCAAGCTACCCCGCCATACCACGTGACAGCTTCAGGAACTCGCCCGGAACTTCATCGGGCATTTGAACAACCTCAGTATTCAGTCAAGATGTGGGAGTTTGTAGGAGAGTTGCTGTCAGCTGGATAGAGTTTGGATAGATTCTAAGAATAGATTGGTTGGACAAACAACCGATCTAGTTGGTTAAAACTAGTTTGGTTTGATTAAAAAATGTAATGATCAAAATCTGAGCAAGCCACTGGTTACAAATGTAATGAGTTTTATGTAGTATTACTTTTAGAATCATTGCAATCTTCCTAGTGGTATCAGCTGTAAGAGGTGGACTTCCACTCTTGAGGTTGATGGATAAATTTTGGAAAGTTGCAATAAAAAGTTTATTTCTTTGGCTAATTTGACTAATTTGTATTAGTTTGCCTTAGTACAAAAATAGATTGGGTAAAAACACTGCCAAAGTTAGATTGGTTGGTTTGACCAAAAGATTGAACACATAACTCCCAACCCGATTGAAACCAAAAACTCTGGAGAAACTAATATGTTTGAATAAAATGACTAACACCTTTCATTTTGTTCATCGATGCCCAATTTGCACAAGTACTTTCACTTTCTGCTGGAGCTTATTTCACTAAAAGGGCAGAAAAACAGTGATTTTTCTCTTCGAAGACATTTTACACATAAAAAAACTTTAAAAAGACTTTCTTATTCAGACCAATCATTAACAATTTAAAAAGGAACTTATATGGAAAATAAAACAAGAAAAGCTATTGCTAAACAATCAGATTATATTACTAACTATAGTTCTGCACTCGACCGGTAGGACGTGACATATTCACATTAGGCTTCATGAACTGTGAGGGATAACTGAAGCAATTTGGCCAAACGGTTCAATGAGGCCTCTTCATGAGGCCTCATCTCACCATCACTACCAAGTGAGCTTGAGGGTAACACCAGAGCAGAATCTGAGCAGCAGGCATTCAGGAACCAGTCCTCAGCACTCGCAGACACGACGGGCGAGAAATCCAAAGCACGACGAACTGAGAGAGACAGGAGACAGAGTTAGAACTAGGAATCTGAGAAGTTTAACTCACAGGAACGAAGAACTGTCGACTGACAGTGGCCTAGGCGTACCACAACGGTCTAACACTCTGGCATCCTTCAGCTGACTAAAAACTACTTTTAAGCTCCAGCCAGAGCAGCCCCAACGAGCCGCAGGTGCGGGGCCACGCCCACCTGTCAAAAACAGCCACGTGTGGAAGAAAATCAGCAAAGCATGGAGCTCAGAATCCTGACAGCAATGTCTTTTCATTTACCAGTGTTCTGCTATTCAATGTTAGAGGAAGTCCAAAGACATGCAAAAAGCAACATCAATGTATTGACCTTTTGTCCTTCTTGATGAGAGGAAGCAGTGCTTCCAACTAAGAGATGTTTCTGAGGATCAGGGAGGCAGATCCCCTGGGGTTTGGGCACCATCAAGATAATTTCACTAGACCCAGGTCAGTAGCTCAATGGTGGGCAGCCAGATAACAGGAATGATCTTCAGCAGGAATCAAAGGCAATTGTGCAAAAGATAAATGCTCCAAGTTATTTTGGATGCATTATAAATAATAAAAAAAAAGATTTTGAAATACAGAAATGTATATGCAGCGCAACATTTCATTTCTGGGATGTCGGCTTTACTTGACTTTACAACAAATTAAATTTTAAAAATAATACAATAAATGGTTTAAACAAATCATTTAAGGTGTGTTTAATCTGTTTTAAAATTAAACTATCTTTTATAGTTCCCTCTTATGTCCAAATGAAACAACCATGATCAGACTAGCTCAAACTGTGGTTGCATGGTCCTGGGGTCAATCCCTGGCATTGAGAATTTCTGCATGGAGTTTAGATATTCTCCCAGGGTACTCTGGCTTCCTCAAATGGTTTAGTATCACTTACATTATATTGCTTCAGAATTGTTATTCTGCCCACATAGTTATTTATGGGTTTATTATTTATTTATTTATTTATTTTTTTTTTATTTCTTCCCACATATGGTGGGGAGAATAAGAAATATTCAAACCAAGCAAAAATTAACTTTCATGTCTTGTGACCCCCTAACACAAAATTAATTTTAAAGCATTATTTTAGACTAGAACAACGAGGCACACTCCCTTTTTTCCAATTTTGAGGTATTTTGTTTTCATTTGCATTGCATTTTATATTTGTCATGATCCTGCTCTTTGTTGACTTTTTGGTTCTGTTTAAGTTTCTTTTTGAGTTTTTATGTAGATTTTTATTTATGTCATTATGTGTTTTCTAAGTAATTGTTTCTTTTCCATTTTGTGCTCTTGTAGTTGTTTTCTAGTTATATTTAAGCAGTGTTGTTATTTGTGTTGCTCTCTGTTGCCTTCTTGTGCCAGTCTCCTTTCGCCCATCTTCTAGTTGCTTCTATCCACACCTGCTCCCTATCAGCTGATTACCCCACTCTTTTTTCTGCCTCCCATATATACTCTTCCTGTGCATTTCCTCAGTGCTGGTTTCTCATCATTCCTTGCTCCTCATGTGTGTTTCCCTGATGCCTCCTGTTTGTTGGTTTTCTGTATTTTGTAATTTTTGGACTTTCGCTTCTGTTACCTTGAATCTACTTTAAATCAACAAAGACTCATGTCAGCCTCCTTCCGCCTCTGCATTTGGGTCCTCCAAAGCCTCCACACAACCTGACAATATTATTTTTCTCTTTAATGTTAAGGGGTTTTTTAGTCTAACAGGTTTTAGGTAATGTGGCTTGACAAAAAAAAAAGTCAAATTATTATAGTAGGCTGGACAAAAAAATTGAGAACTGTTTTTAATCCCTTTCTGATGTATTTACATTTTTATTAACCTTAAAAATGTAGACAAAAAATATCAATATTATTTCCCATTATAATTAAACAATGGTATTTATTTTCAGTTCTTCTCTGCCCTTCCGCCGTAACATCCAGGGAAGATTTTGATAAGGGGGGAGGCCGAATACAAAATAACACTAATTGTTTTGAGTGCAGGCTATACAGCTGGGTGCGACTGGACAGCTCAGCTTCCGGTCCTGCTCATTCACAGTCTTTGTGAGGGCGTCAACCGCTGTTGGCAGCCTGATCAATTCCCAAATTGACGCCAAAATCCTCTGTAATTTTAGATACATCAGGCATCCTCCAGATCCAAATAGGAGAATTCTGAGTATCACAAATCTGAAAATCCATACATTTTTGATATCCTCCACTGACAACATTGTAAAACACTCCATCCTCGAAGCCTTCCATGAGTTCATGGTGTATTATACGAAGTATGTCCCGCAGGAAGGACGGCTCCCCTTTTCCCTGTCTTCCAGTTGAGAAAATTTGACCAATTGCATTGAGAGACCAGCTAACCAAAACCTTTGTTTGAATTCGGGTGATATGAAGAGAGGGCTCAGAAAAAACAAGACACAACAAAGCAGGGATAGATCAGGGATCAGGGAGTTGCATCAGGAAAATGCAACTGCTTCCTTCAAGAGTCAGAAAATAAATATTTTATGCAGTTTATCAGAAAAAAGAACGTTGATTTAGTGGTCAGTGGGCCTTTAAATTGTAATTAGGTGAGTATTAGTATGTCTCCTTGTTTCCTTACAATGGACTGGCGACCTGTCAAGGATGGACCCTGCCCTTCTCTCTTAGACTGCTGAAGTTACAGTAGACACTAACCCAGGGACCCTGACAGACAAGTGGTAGAAGGTGGATGAATGAAACACTCTGTAGCAAAAGACATGACGCCTCTTTTTCCTCACTGACTGATATCAACTTTTCCTATTTTAATTCTGTTAAGTGTATCATTAGTTTCTAAATGCATCAAATGATAAAAGATTACATTTTGTAGAATTCCTATTAAAGGAAATGTCCGGACATATTCATAATTCAAACTCCTGAAAAGTATTTGAAAATTAAATTATTACATACACTTCAATAAATGATAAGTGTTTTTAATTAAGAGTAATTTTCATTTGAATGTGCTTTACTGGAGACATCCATGTATGTCAAAGAACACTACTGCCACCTACCAGTTTGTGAGGCAATGTGCGGCATCGGCTGTTGAGCAAGTCCCAATGCTGTATCTGGAGTTTGTGAAACCACGCTATTATCCAAGTCATCTTGAAAACAGCAGATGTGTCTAGTAGTTCCCATTGATTTTGCTTGTAAAGAGGGGAGAATGGCCTTCGGCTTACCGCCCATGATGTCACTGCCGAAAGATGTCAGGAGTGAGGGGTTACTATATTTGGGCATAAACGGCTGGTCCAGGAGTCAGTGATCTTGATGAAAGTTAGTGTTTTCATTTTTTTTATGATTAATGCTAAATTAATTAAATCACTGCTAATGTATTAGTTTTGTACACATAATGATCCATTGATTATACCTTGCGGATCGGACTTCTTTAACTGCTTCAAAAGTAGTAATTTGATAATTATGATGCATATGTAAACTGGAGGCAGGCATACAGTACCTATGGATGGCTGTACATGTATTTAAAGGCACACCTCCATGCACTGTTTTCTTTCATGACATCATGGGAATTTCACTTTTTAAATGAGCCAAGATTACATTCTGGTTCATCAGTTTTGTGATTTAATGAATATTGCAGTTTAGGTAATTGTAATATTAAAGTTACTGCAGTTGACTCTTCTTTGTTTGTCTGTCAAAAAGTTGGTTTTGTAAATAAAAGTATGGCCTAGCATGAAAAGTTTGGAAACCTGCTATAAGATGCAATATTGATTTATTTTAACTGTCATTTGAAACATGGAAGTTTCAAGAAATTATGCTGTTGGGAAGGAACATCGCAACCCCTGCTAGGGTCATTATTCAGAGAAACCAATCCTATTAACTTTACCTCACATACTGCACTATAAAAGCCTAATTACTTTTTGCCCTTTTAAAAAAACACACGGCTGTATGGAAAGAAAGTTACTTGGTACAATTTAGGAAATTTTTGGAAACGTTTTTTTTTTTTTACATTATTGGTGTTATTATCTTTGATGATACAAAAAAGCTTTATATGTAGTGGCATTATGTGACTGCAAATCAGTTTAAAAAAATGCACTCTACCTTTCAGTTACTCAACAAAGATAATTGTTTTTTGATGAGATTAGGTTTTTTTAGTATCTTTTCCTTCCAGTTATATGTGTTGTTTTCCAACAAGCAATGTCCCCCAGGGGAAAACAGTTGATGCTTAAAGGTATCTATCTGGGAAGAAAAAGAAGATAAGCTCCCCTCCTTCCATCTCATTCTCAAAAAGTCCTATAAATGTACTGTGCTTTGGTCTTAAAAGCTAGTGGCAAAATATTCCAGTTCTGTTTCTTAATCCTTTAAGAGATAAACAAAAAAGGAAGTGTTTCTGTCTACTTGTAATTTTCTGGCAAATGTTTTACTCAATTATGTATTATATAGCCCTAAAAAGAAAAAAATTAAAAAAAGAAAGATGGGGTTTTTCTTTAGATTGTTTTAAATGATTTACCATTTTATTTTGTCAAAATAATACCCCTTTTGAATTTCCAGTTTTTGTCCGACCTGATAACTACTTGTACATATGAAGCATTGTTTGAAAAACCTAAAAGCACAACTTAGGTTAAAAAGCGTTCAGCTAGGAAAAATGTTAATGGAGACTGTGGTTGTGTTGAGCTATGCATACTGTGATAAACTGAGTAATCTCAGCAACAATAAAACAACTGAACATAAATTAAGAAAAATCATAGGAATGAAGTTTGGGAAATGTGGAAGATAAAATGATGTGATTTTCTGTAGAATAGTTAACTATTTTATTCTTGGTTTTTGCTATAATATTCAACGTTTTGTGATTTCTCGATGAACACCTACCGGTATTTGTTTTTTTTTTTAAATCTAAAGGACTCATCAGAGAAGTGAGCATCACTTTTTTTGAACTGGGTTTTAAAACAAAGTTGCAGTCTAATCTCAAATGTTATTGCATCTTATTCATACCATTCAAAAATAAATTAATGAATTAAAAAAATGTAAGACTCGATTCTTCTTATATTTTTAATATATAATATATACATTAAAAAATGACACATATTTCACTTTGGTCTTATTTAATTATTCAGGTGAATAATTTTTTTCGTATAACAATTAGTACAAAGTTACAATGCAAACCCAGTTATTGGCTTTGCATCCTCATTCTCAGCAAACACTTAGGAGTAATTTATTGTCTAATGAAGTGTGAAGAGTTATTGCAGCTGTAGCTCATCTACTGGCTTCAGCTAGTAGAGATACACCATTAAGCAGATAAGCTCTGTTCTTGTTGTTTAATTTAAGAGATAAAAACAGCACAGTTAGTTGCAACAAAACTTTCTTCAGTTGTCTGATTAAGTAGGATACAGGGATAAACATCAAAAGACAGAGGAGTGTGTGTCACAAAGCAAAACAGCTTATTGACAAGGGTAGCTCAGCCACTCACATTCTATCTAGGAGTTTGTCACGACTAAACAAACTCCTTCCTGAAGAAGCTTCTTAGATGAGAAAAAATAGACACATATAAGCAGAAGAAAGCAGATAATGGTCTGTATGTTTTGATATACAACTTTGGGCCAGTCTGACTGTATGATCTGTTTGAATTGTCTCTGCAAAATGTCTTGAAATTATGTGCTGTGACTTGGTGCGATATAAATAAACTGAATTGAATTGAATTATTAATAGTTATATTGATTTTATTTATTAACAATACACATCTGTAGATCCTGTCATGATATTTCAACTGATTTGACATTTAAACAAACTATGGATATTCCCATCAAAATTTTATTTTTCACAACTTCTTGTGGTTGCATTACAGTAATTATTTATGACTGAGTACATGATATAACTTAAAAGACTATGGCTGATTTTTGTCTTTCCACCTAAATGCTTTGTAGGGGCTCAGCTGATGCCGCAACACCCCACACATTCATTATATTGCTACATGAATGCAATAAAAGGACTGGCAGAGGACAAGTGAAGAGAAAGGGATGAGTCATTCTTCCAGTCCCATCCTGTAAGCCTTATTAGCAAGACAGAAAATGAACAGAGCTGATATGTTATGAAAAAATGACCAAAAAAACCCCAGCTATCTCTAATTGTCTTCACCCTTGAATAACAGATGATATAAGGTCTTTGTCAGCAGTCCGGGCATCTCTCATCATCCCCTCTTACTTGCCTTGAGATAAAAGAATCATCAAAGTTGCATAATGATTGTTAATGGGATCTTTATTAACCAAATTATTGTCTCACAGATAATTGCTCTCTCAATGTCATGTAACAGTTTTACACAGCAATTGAATTAAAGTGGACATTAGGGAAGTTGATTAGCTAATATCAACATGCCTATTCCCTGCCACCTATTTGCCTGGTACAATCAAGCGTAGTTATTTTTAAGCTTTATCTATATTGTTACTAGTCTTTAGCTAGTGTTACAGTCAATGTAATATTTGGCTTTAAAAGGGGTCAATGCAGCTGAGAAGTCATACAAGCAGAAACCTGAGGGCTACATCAACAACAACCCAAGACAGATTTGAAAGCAATAAAGCACATAACCAACTACACAGGCTTCAATGTCTGAAGGCTGAAGGTGTACTGGTTGAGGAACTGAACTTTTCTTTTTCAAGCTCAACAAGCTATTGCCTCCATTGGATCATACAAAACCACCACACTAACAGTGAACACAAGGAAAATGGCTGAGCCAGATGTAATATCTGCAAAGGTTCTTACTCAACCTGTCCTTGATCTTGGCCACTCACTGATTCTTACCTAAATCTGCAATTTGCATTCCCCAAAACACAGGCAAATAGCAGTTAGAACAACTTTGAATCTTATTCAGTGCTGATTAAATGCTTCAAAAGGCTGGTCTTTTGTCATATTAACGATTACCTTGCCTTTGCACTAAATGCTTAGTTTTCCTACATGAAAAAGAGATCCACCAAAGATCCAATCAGCCTAGCAATTTAACTTGATCCTGGAAACAAACTGAAATTTGTATCTGATTGCTGTTCATAGATTATAGTTCATCTTTTAACACTATTATTCCAGAGAATCTTACGGAAAAAAACAAACCCTGTACCTTCTCCCATCGACCTGTGCATTTCTCAATGACAGACCACAGTCAGGGGGTTGGGTTTACATATGGCTTCCCTCCTCACTCCAAACACTGAAAACTGTGTGCTAAGCTCTCTCTTGTAAACACTCAACACTCATGACTGTGTCTCATCTCAAGGTGTTTGGTTCATCTCACAATAAAAAAAAAATGCTCTTAGCCTACTTTCTAAATGTGATAGAAAACTCAAATCAACATCAAGTACAATTCTATATCTTGTAGCATGGTGTAGTTTCGTTATTTAAAGGTGATGGCCTAAAAAAATAAGGATGAAGGGAATGCTTCTCTACCCATCAGTTCATCTAAGAACACCCTGAAATACTGTATCTGTTGTATCACATTCAAAAATCTTGAACAGAATACAGTGAATCTACATGCTCTACAATCAAATTAGAACCTCACATATGCCATTTTGTTACTTTCCTATACAGTTTATATTTACAATTCTGTTATTTTATCTAATGTTTGCATTTCATACCACTTGGAAGTGGCATTGACAATGCTCTTCCTTCTGAATTATATTTAAGAATTATGAGTGGGTTACAAAGTAAATAATTCCATACCTGATATATGTTTTTGCATATGAGTAGAATAAATGTGCAAATACTGTGTGCAAATAAATGAATCTCTTTATAAAGGTAGCCGTAGGTGTCTGTCTTGTGTGTGTCAGGTTTATAAGAATCCTTAGAGATTAATCTAAAATACTGTTGTATTGTAGACACAGAAATGAGATTTGCTTCTAATTAATTACTAGCCTAGCAGAATTAACCCAACCTCATCAGTCTGCCTGAACTACGGCCCCACAATTAATTGACTCCTCTAAGTTGTCATGGAACTTTGTTTCCTAAGGAGTCTTTGAGTGTGCCTCAGAGTTCCCAACACGTTTTGCTTGCACGAGTATGGAGCATTCACTTGTGACATGAAAAGTCCTACAGGGGCTTTGAAGTTCAATTTTTCAATCTTTCTTAAAACCACAAGACATATTCATCCGTCTAAGGCTGACTAAGAGTTCAGCAGCTAATCAAAAAATTATCTTCTTTTCATTTTTCCTTTTGCCTATGTCTCTTTTCCAATTTGTTTCAGGTTTAATTGTTCTTTTGAACTGCAAGTACATTTACGCTTGCCCCAGCCTGTGACTCTAATGTTTTTTTTTTTTTCTTTCGAGCTGTCAAGAGAATCTGAATTATACTTTTGAATTGTTAGAAAAATAGAATGCAAATTAGGTCCATTGTCATTAACTGCTGAAAGGCATAACTTGTCTTTCATACAACCAAACTTGTTCAGACAAAAAACTGAGTCTGGAGAACCCTAAAATGTATTTATGTTGCATCATTTTAAGAACAATGTAAAAATCAACAAATTCTTTGCTGTTTACACACATATCTGTCCCTAATAATTAAGCATCATAACAATCTAATGATTTAAATCCTCAGCTTTTTTTAATATTTAGTCTTAATTGTCATAACAGAGCTTAGGTACCTAAAAATACCCCAAAACACTGAATTTAGTAGATATAAATATGACATAAACAATATATATATAAGCCTAGACTGATGCCAAACAATTTAATACATAATCAGTTTTGAATCACAATTTTACCAAGTATGAGATGACCTAAAATAGAGACCGGAGCTGTCTCTCTTTGTATCTTAAAATACCTAACAGAGGCCCCAGATGGGATTTACACTGTAAAACTTATTTCTGTGCAGCAACATATGTCACACAACAACTTAGTACATTACCCTACACATTATCCACAGGAGACTTGTCAGGACAGGAGGCAGTGTCCTGGGCCCTCTTATTTTACTGCAATACCCTGTGAGCTGAATGGGGGTTTTCATTCTGAAAGATGCATTAATGTCCCTGAAAATGTTATTGCCTACAGTCGGCATAATTTGCTCATAACTCACAATGTGTTAAAACTGTATGAATTAGTATATAAAGCACTACTTTCACATATGTAGAGTTAAATAATTTTATTTAAACAGCCTAAAATAAGCACTAATGTTCAGCAACAGTTAATCAAAGAAACATATACCGGTAAGAGCAGCAAAGCCAATGATAACCTCTGAGGATTACTGCATCACACTTGAAGGCATCAAGGATTTGACCTGGAAAACAACAAAGCTGATACTAAATGCAAATGGAACACAAGGTAGAGTTCTTATAGTTTTCCGCAAGTCTTGAGTATTTACAGTTAATTGTTACATGAGCTGTCTTGAGGAGTTATTTATTCAAAAAAAAAAAAAAAAAACTACTGTATAACTTTTTTGGGAGTAAATTATTTAAATCCTGAAAACAATTACAATTTAATAGTAATAATAAACTAACTCCATAGGTGTCTCTGTTAAGCAAATGAACATTGAACATTTTTACTGGTCAAAATGATAAAAGAGCATATGCTGTTAGTAATGGACTGCCATGACGGTGACATACCACCCCATTCCACATCTGTGTTCTTTGTCCAACACACTTTTTTTTAGTAGCTACAATGGATTAAACTTATTTATATATGGAAAGGTGTTTTTCCAAGCTTTAAAAGGATGATAAGTGTATGCTGCTAATGCCATGGATCACAGATGGGAGATTTGCTGCTCAGCAGTGCTTCACAGTGTGTATGCATGCCAGGGTGTCCATCATAGCAGCCAGACCCAGAAAAAGGCAAAAAAAAAAATATTGTACAGTTTCTCTATTCCCAAAAAAACAGGATCCATGCAGATAATGTTATTTAAATGCTGACTCCTTAAGTATGCTATGTATATGTCTATCATTATAACATGAAAGCTAGTTAAGAAGAGTAGTCATTTTGTTACCGGTTACCACACATTCCAAACTAGTTCACTTTAGGAGTAAAAGGACAATCCAATTTTATTTCTGTGTAGAACTTGTTATTGGTATGGCCTTCCACATATTTAAAATAAATCGTTGTTGCTAAAATAGAAGAAGGACAGTTAGGAAGAGCAAATGCCAGAACTAGTGGACAATTCTGCAGGTAAGATAAAAGATCCTCCAGGAGAAAGGATGCAGGTCTCATAACATGGCATCTATAGATATTTAAGAATAAGGATCATTCACACAGCAAAATATTTTTTGTCTATTTTTAAAGGTAATAGGCCACGTAGAAGGCTGTGTGCCAAGGCACCGACCAGAATGCAGCACTGACACATTGTCTATGTGTAATATTCCCAAATATAATCTAGACAAACTAAATAAAAGAAAACTTGCTCAGTGTTGTTACAGAAATATGTTTATGTGCTTTAGCTAGGTGTGAACAGTATACTGCAATATTTTATGTTCATGTTTATGTATGTATATTTTAAGTTGTGGAAGACCTCTTTAGTACATCATAGAGGATCAGATTGGTTATATATTTATATTTTATATAATTTTAGATCAGTTTGTTTTCACTTAGATTTTATAGCACTGGGCAATATTTAACTCTATACTTGTATCTGGAGGACAAAGGACAGACCTTTGATTACCAAACTGTTCATAGACAGGATAGATGGTTTGAAAGAGAGGTGAAGGAAGCCATCTTTATTAAAATAGAAAAGCAATCACTGAACAGGGGGGGGGATTGTAGTTTCAGCTTCCAAGCAACTACAATTCTGTCCAGAACTCATTCCAAAAAGGATACAGAGGCAGTGTCTCTTAACATAGCAAAAAACAGACTAAAAGGACCAAGAAGAATGACATGTATGTCATTGATTTGCCTCAGATTTGAATGTGCTTAGAGGAGCTTAAAAACACCAGCACTCAAACAGTAGGTTGCTCTTTTACACACAAACATAATTAACAATGTCTAGGTGTGGGAAAACTGAGCTAAAGTCCTAAAGTCTGGATGTGTGAGAACTTTTCCAGACAGGCAGCCTATCCTGTAGATGTCAGAGGTTTATTGTGAAAACTCAACCAGAGTTTGGTAGCTTAAACTTTAGACTTTGTTATTTTGAATAAACTAAAGGCTGTCCTGTCCAGCTGGACTGTGGCTCTGGGTGATTATATGATACAGTTGGGCCTGAAAAACAAAGTTTTGTTTTGCTAAGCTTCCATTTAATTGCAAAAATTCAAATAGCTAAAAAATCTTAAATACAATATATTTGGCTCCCTTTACTTACTTTTTACTGTCCACCTTAACTGACAGATCCGGCTAGGAGTGCGCTAATGAGAGAAGCCTCCAAGAGTTCCATGCTAAATCTTGAGAAGCAGTAGAGATATACAGCTCAGGCAGGGAAATCTGTCAGCAGTAGAACTTTCATCAATCATACATCCACTCGTGGCCACAAGCTGTGGAGGGAAGCAACAAAATATAGTTCCAAAACTAGTTAAAACTGAAGCATCATATGAACATCCCCCAAGAAAGAAAAAAAAAATACTGTGGCTTTTTTAAGCAGGAACAGGAATTCAAGTCAGTTACATCCCTTTCAGAGTTAACAAGATCAATGTAATGTAATGAATGAATGTAACTAAATACAAAGCAATCCTAAAATACAACATATAAAAGATGGCTAAAGTAAAAATAAAGCAGCTTAATAGATATCCACTACTTCATTTTTTTTGGCACCATTCGGCCTTTATTTGAAATGGGGAGGGAGGGAAAAGCATGACGACCTTTAGTCGACCTTATACAAAGACTAGGTAAGGTAAGGTAATGTACTCTACCTCTATGCCACACACCTTACCCATATCCAACATTTTTGTATAGTGGTTTTATATTTGACATTTATTATAAAGTTCCCTAACAATTCTCTAATGTAAATCGAACTGCATGAAATGCTTGAAGACTGTAGTACCTAATTTTGACATTTATATCACACATTAAAGCAAGTGCCTTTTTCTTTTTTGGGAGGGTTTTTAAATGACTGTTAACATATTGATGAGCAAGGAATATCTTTTAGCTTCCCCTTAAATTAATTGCATCCATTCTATAGCTTTGGAATAGTGTTATAATTTTTAACTAGAATGCTAAAAAATATATTTTAATCAAGTTATTTATTGCACTGTAAGCCTCGCTTTTTCATTTTGAAATCTGCCAAGTAGTGACAAAAATGCTTACTGCTTATAAATGTTTCAGTCTACACTATCCCATTAAGCTGACACCAATTTGAAACGAGACATATTTATGGTTGATGAACTGCAATCTTTAACATGCAGCACTGAATTTGCAGCAGAGCTGCATGAACTCAGCAGGAGCATGGCATTTATACTGGATCCCATCTGTTATACCAAGCTACTCACACAGTCCCAGATCCCATGCAGAGCATCATCTCCCTGGGAGGATAATCTTTTGCATAGACTCAGTGAAACAAGTCCATCTTTGTAGAAACAAACGTAATATTTGTAATGTGTACCTTCATGAAAACTGTTTATATAGCCTTGTTAACTTCAGAGTTTGGTTAAACAGTTGTTCCTCCTTGATCAGTGATCAATTAGACTTTATGTAATCCATAGCTTTGCCTATAATACATTTTACTGGACCCATATTCACCTCTATCATTGCCTCTTGCCACCTCTGCTCAAAATTGTCTGCTTGAAAAGCATTCCCCTGATGGTGTCATAAGGGAAAATAAGCTGTTCAGAGTGGTCTGTAGCAGCCCATCGGTCAAGCTATGGCCATCATCTGATATATTATTCCACACTTCTAGGCTATCTTTATGAACTCTGGCTGATTGTCATGATGGTGGGTTGTGGTGGTGTGGCCCTGGAGAGGGCAAGATGTTGCAAACCAAAAATATTTCATCCAGAGGAGGGCTAAACAAGGACATTTTTGGTAAAGGTCATCTTCCTGATGTGAGAGGAATTTTCCTGCACAAACAGCAAAAACAGAGCTCCAGAGCACTGAAAATTCAAATAAGTTTTTTTAGATTCATTTATTTGTTTTAAGACTGATAGTCTATATTCCAAAAAGGTACATACAAATTAGTGGGAAAAGAAATGAAATCTATATATATATATATATATATAAAAAAAAGCCATAACCTGTAAAAAACAAAATGATGAGTTATTTCAATTCAAATATTATCATCTATTGAACGAAGATACAACACACAAATGGTAAAAACAAATAATAATAATAATACATTTATCAGCAGATGTTAAATTAAGTGAAGTAGATTTCAATTATGTATTGTATTGCATGAAACAAGTGTAGCAGGGCCTCAAGTGAACCACTGTGGATATTTAAAGCCAAACAATGGCTGGGAGTCATACTTTAAAGAAGTAAACACCTTTTAAAGATAAAAATTGTGTAATAACATATCAAAGAATGGCAAAGTTACAACATTGCTGAGTCAGGCTTCGTTAAGCAATTGCTAGCTTTTGCTCAGCCTTTCTTTCCAAGAGCAAATTTTTATCTCCAAAACTGTAGACTCACATGTGAGGGTGGTAGATTTGTGAAGAAAAAACATGCATGTGTCTATGTGGTTATTGCTATTTATTCTTCAGTTTCCAGAAAATCTAAACATGTTTTTGATTAGATTGAGAGCAGTAACTCTAACTTTAAATACAAATTATCTGTTTCTGCAGAAGAGCAGTAGAAACTGCTGGGGAAACCTGTTTTAGTGATAGCTGATGCTTTTAAAACCATCATAATTATTCTGAAACACATGCACAACATAGAATCTTTTTATTTCAGAACATTTTTTCTACCTGTCAATGCCTTCTCTCCATTATAACCAATTCAGTTAACAAAGCTGTTCACCTAATTCTTCACAAAATATGTGTTGTGCAGGTGGGACAGGGAGATGTTGAAAGATGACATCTGCTACTCTTAACTGTCTCTTCTGAACATGTATGATTTTTTAAGCAGAGCAGTTAGCTTAACATTTTCCATAAACAGAGATCATAGAGATCAGGAGTGAGTACTTAGAAACAAAATTAACTTCTTGTTACTAATATGTTGTCAATAACATATTCATGTGTGATTGTAAATTTATTACCAAGTCTTATATGATCAATATTATTATTATAGTAGAGGGCCTGTCAATCAGTGACCCCACAAATTGGTTTCCTTTTTTTTACCTCCTTCTGGTAGCACACATGCCTGGGGCAATTATGTTCACTCCCATTATAACAACTTGATCACTTTATTATGACAACATTTTTGTAGTGAAACTCACAATGACCAAGGAGAAGTTCTATGGATGTAGAATTAAAGATAGCAGAATTTCTATCATTGTGTCACACAGCATCCAGGACAGTAAGTGATGCAGCTATCTGTCAAAGCAATACAGAACCCTTGTAAATTGGTGCTTTTTGAATAAACTGAATTGGATTGAACATTGTACCCTGGTACAACACTCTCATTGTGGAACTCAAAATCAGGAAGGTCACCCTGCTCACAGAGGGTCCTTCTTATTTCTTCCATCTCTCAGATCAGGTAGAGAGTTTCTGGATTTAAGAAAGACAATAAAATAAAAATAAAAATTTTTATTTGCAATTGCCACTTTTTTTTTTTTTAACAGTGCTCATTTTTCTGTTTGTCTTGAACTTTTTGTTGTAACCCAAATCTAAGAAGGCTGTTCTGGTAGAGCTGTTCTGGTCATAACTAATGCTTAGCATCTTGCTAATAGGACTTACAGTACTTCCTCAATAATTTATCGGCGATGTTTGGTATGTTTCTTTACATCGTCTTCTTACCTACATTACAAAAGTGTCGGCATCTTTGTATGACTCGATTTGAGTCAGGGACAGCTGATAGAGTCTCACAAGCAATCCTTGCCTGTCCGCCAATGATGCACAGAGTAGAGTGATATTACGCCTCATAGAGCCCTGCTGTTATTGGTTAACACCAGATGGGCTGTTTGGCTTTGAAGCCAATGAAATAAGGTTTCAAACAAGGCTAGACATGGCTGGGTTATATAAAGCAGAGCCGTGTTACCGGCTTGCGTAAGACTGAAATACATTGATGAGACTGGATCAGTGAAGCAGATTACTAACAATGCTCTGATATTTTTTATGTTTGGAACCTGATTTTGTTTTATTACAATGCCTTAGGCTAAAAAAATAAACAAAATACAGCTCAGAAAAGGCATTGAGTCTTATAGCTTGAAAAGCAGCAGTTTCACTATTTTTTTTATAGACTTTCATATGATGTTTTATTTTTTAGCTTTATAAATGTTACATTTTGTTATAAACACTGATTCTCAAAAAAGTGGAAAAATGCTTGAATCTTTTATATTTTGTGGCCATAAAAAGGGCTCAGTGTTATTCTATGGGTCAAATAGTTGAATGAAAGCATTTGGCATAATTTGGAACAATCTGGCACATTTGGAGAGGTTTGGAGACGGTGGTGACACAAAAATTTCAAAGCCCCACAGCACTGGAACTGTTGTAGCTAGATGTCTAAAATTTTCTGCATTTGTGATTGGCATGATGTAGAACAAATTACAATGAGACATGTCTATTCTCAAGCATGTCTTTATTACTGCTGTTCAAAAAAGACCTATTGTTTTCGAGAATAAAATAAACAAGTTTGAGTAATGTTTGAACTGATGCACCTTAGGCTGTGTTTTACTATTTCCATTTATATTTTCAGAAACTAGACGTTATATTTAGAGAAGAACAACTCTGAATGAGACAGTTAGGTTAAAGAAGAGCTTTACTTAGTAGGGAACAGGAAATGGTGTCTTGCGGGATCTTCCTGGGTTCTGCTTGGGAAAAGATTTGGGTAATGGTTAATAACTGGTCAGAGAAGATGGGAAGGGGGAGAATGCGGAACTCACGGGGTTTGAGGTTCATCTTAGGCTTAGAAGGGTTGGTGTCCAGGGTCCAGGTGCAAACTGAGACACTCTCTCTTTCTGGTGATTGTATGTAGGATGGTGAACAGGCAGGTGAGCTCCTGGAGGAGGTCTGAGGTAGACTGTGACCTGAGAAATCAAAATAATGAGAAAGGTCCGGGATTGGAGGTTCTGTTGGCTTGGATGGTAACCTAGGAGGGAAAAGACGGAGACACGGAATTAGAGCTGGCTAAGAAATATCTAGGAGCAAAGTTGGTTCGTCATATACCACGCTGGTAGCGAGAAAGAACTGACATCCTCCTCCTGGTCCCAGCTCCTTAAGTAGGCTCCTAATTAACCGAGATGAACCGCACCTGCAGAGAAGAGAGAGACACCAGACATGCAGTATGACACTACAAGGTGTTAGCTTTCAAGTGATGTATCACACATGTTCCTTAGTTCCTCAGTTATTTGCTTTCCCTTTTGTGTATGTAAAATAGGCGAGGATTACTTCACATTGGCTGGGTGTTAAGAGGTTTCAAATTAAGCAAGAAATGCTTGAATAACACAGAAGCTTTTAAAGTCAGGAAATCATAATTTAGGCTTTTCCAAGTTGTTTAAAGGAATTATGTTTATCAGATGATAGAGATGATCATAAAAATTTAAAGCTTTAAATGTGTTGGGGACTATCACAAAAATATATACTTCACAACTATCACTTTTCCTACTGAAGACTATGCAACAGTTGTTGGTCATTATTTTGTTTATTTTGCACACATATCAAGTTTAACTAAAAGACTTCTAAAAATGTTCTGCTATTTTTGAGGGAGTAGTTGCTAAATTTTTTATTCATAATGACAATAGAGTGATGGCCTAGTGGTTAGAGCAATGAGCTTGTGCTCTGAGAAGATTGCAAGTACCCGATTCGATCCACACTACCTCCACTCTAGGCCCCTGAACAAGACCCTTAACCCATGATTGCTCCCCAGGCGCCACACAGTGGCAGCTGCACCACAAGGGGATGGGTTAAGGTGCAGAAGTGAATTTCTCCATTGTGAGATCAATGATGCTCATTGATTGTATTATTATTATAATTATTAATAAGACTATTGGTTCTGTCAGCTCATATCTTACCCAGGATTGTTGCTACATGATGAAAAACTGCCTGGAAAAGTGGCAACAGATTTCCAAGAAGCGACCATTGATCACATACTGAGAAGAGGAAGAGGAACTAATTCAGAGGAATAGAAGCTATCTCTGCATTTTATTGAACTCAGAAGTCAAAACGATTGAATTCAACCAGCCTAATTATGCTACGAAAACCACCAGGATTTTCTAACAAATACTTAGTGTATACTTAGTGACTAGGAAAGATATAGTAGGTATTTTGAGTAAAAAAAAGTTATTATGTGTTTAGATTATTTTTCAGTACAAATCCAGCTTTTTTGTTAGGGTCTCGATGGTTTGTTGTGGAGAACTTAAGTTATAAACAACATCACTAAGACCAAATCACACAAAGAAAACAACAGATAACTCCAAGACAATGTAGTTGGAGTAACTATAGAAGAGTATGGTTACTGAACAATATCTTATATTTTTAACATCCAGCAAAATTACTGTTCAATCCAAGTCAGGGCAAGAAGATAATTAATCTGAGAACCAAACTAAAGGCCCATGGTCACTGTATGGGAGTCTCATAATGATGCCGTCCGCTTGTCATGGGGGACAAGCCCCTACAAGGGATGTACCGCCAAAACATTGCTGAAGTGGCCGATATCAGGAGATCCTACTAATGGCTAGACAGAGCTTGGCTGAAGGACAGCACAGAGGCACTCATAATGGCTGTTCAGGAGCAGACCCTAAGGACCAGAGCAATAGAGGCTCAGATCTACCACACCAGACAAGCCCCCTAGTGTAGACTGTGCAAAGAGGCCCCTGAGACAATCCAGCACATAACTGCAGGGTGTAAAATACCTGCAGGGAAGCTTATATGGAGTGCCATAACCAAGTGTCTGGCATAGTATACTGGAACATCTGTGGAGAGTATGGATTGGAAACCTCATTGTCAAAGAGGGAAACACCTCGAAAGGTGGTGGAAAATTAATGAGCCAAGATCCTGTGGGACTTCCAGATACAGACGGACAGAATGGTAATGCCATTGTGAAAGACACCACAATATCAAGGGAAATACCAGGGGCTCAGGGAAGAGCTGGAGAAGGCATCAGTGGTGCCCGTGGTCGCTGGGGAACTCTGGGCAGTGACCCCCAAAATGGAGTGGAAATACATAAGACATCTGTCCTAATGGTACATTCTGCTGTATAAAATATCTTGTAATGCAATTTTATGTATATCTTTGTAAGGATATAGTTTAAGCTAAAATAGTGATTCCCCACCGGAGGTTAATCTATTACCAAAGGAAACAGCATCAATACTGTAGGGGACATTGAGAGGAGAAAGCCAGGTGTAAAGCAAAGAGAAATACTGATATTTGAAATGTGTTTTGTTACCAGTTTGGCTTGGTTATCTAGATGCATCAAGGCTCAGTTTCATCTCAAGTGCAAATGTAAAGACAAACTTGCATGTTAGGACACCTTTCCTTTGTGTTTTATCATACACCAAAAGTTTCCTTCCTTGGTCACATATAAAGAAATATTATTCAGACTTTCTTGATGTCACCTAGAGCTGTCCTGTAAAAGAGCTTTTAGTTCAATTTCGTTTTCCAACCTCCATAACTACTTATTCTGAAATTAATGGGCCCCTAAACATCTATCACTTGAGCACATTTAGAAGTGCTTTACTGCGCCTCAATCACTGCCAGTGCTTTCAAGCATTATAATTTTCCTGCTTTGCATCAGTTAGAAACGTTCACTATGTGCATTAACCGTATTACAATTTTACTCAGTGCTTAGAACACTTAAGAAAAAAGAGAAAATTGCTTCAGATGAAGGTACTTTAACAAAGTTTATGATTATATCTTCATCCAATTTCATGCACTGACATAGGAAACTTAGATTAGCAATGAGGAGTTGATGTCAGTTATTACTGCTCCATCCAGAAACACTTTGAAATGAGTCACCTAACCACTACTTATTATTCAAGTGAAGGACACGGTGTCAAGGTTTTGTGTGTGCATTAAAAGGTTCTGACATCCTGCACACCAAGGAATCATAATTCATTAACAGCAGTATTCCATGTTCTTTAATTTAGTCATGCAAGAGAAACGGTTTGTCTTACAAAGACAACAAAACTCATGTAAAATCGAATTGTCCTAAAAAATGTTTTATGTTTTTTATATTACAACTGCTATATTCAGTATTTTGTAAAATGATTTTTTGTGATCAACTGAAACAAATCAGTTTCACATTATTGGATACTGGTAAGAAGGTTGTTTTCATGTTGAAAGTGCTGCAAGGTGTGCCTCTGCCCTAGATTCGAGTCTATTACAGTTTTCAGGATTGGCTGGTATTTAGCTCCACCTGTGTTTTCTATCTTTGAGCAACTTACCAGTACCTGCTCAAAAAAACGATCCCCAATCTCTAATTATCATTATTTATTTTGGGGAAATTTCTAGGTTGATGTACCAGGTTGGATTTGAATGTAGATTGTTTCAATGTATTACAAACTGAAATAATTCACAATTTCAGGCACGTGAATTAATCAACATGTCAAACTACAAGCTGCAGAATATGTCTGGCAGTAGTTTGTTTTACTATAATGATACATAAACAACCATGTCAACAGTAAATTATCTGGATTTGATTATAAAGCTTTCTGCATTTGCTGCTGTTCATGCAGAAACACATCTCAAACACGATACCATTGTTGTGTTTATTTTTGGAAGTCAGGATTATATGTAATGTTCATTTGCGAAAAGGCCAGATTTGTAGAATGCACTGCTAATGGAAGTCATGCCTGTCACCATTCTAGTGCATGCTTGTGTTTGTTTGTGGGTGTGGTAAATATGTGCAGCTTCCACACCTGCACAGAGTGCAATCCTGTCATCATCTCCTCTGGGAATATAAGGACCTACTGTACAATCGGTCTTCACTAGATCAGCATATGTGGTTGAGTCCTCTCCCCTGTATTATTTCTTTTCTCTTAATGTGAGCAAGATACTTCTTTTTATAGCATAGGTAAAACTTCAAGTACTTAACTCCTTCTGCTTTCTGCCCCCATCCTCTAATTCAATGCTATGGAATCAGAACCAGCATTAACATTCAGACACACAACCGCCTCATGACACAACAAACTGAGAGACTCCACCTGCTACATGATTGCCCTTAAAAGATCTGGGGTCATTTTTATCAAATTACTTAAAGTGCTTTTTCTCCTAACTTCTTACAAATTGAGGAGTTTGCTCCTGCTTTCAAACTGAAGTATGGAAGCTTTTCATTAACTTTCTCAAGTCTAAGAATCACTCCTACTCCTCCAAATATTTAAGAGACCTCCAGAGGTGTGTTAAATAGGTAGCAGATGCCATTAGAAGATGGAATGTAGGGGAGAAAGACATGCACGGATGTTCCGGGAGGTGAAGACCTTTTGGCTTTTTGACACACAGCTGATCAAATGGTATTGTTTGGACAGAGCGAATATAATTCTGTTATGGACTACTAATAGACCTAATCTCACCAGTAACCATACACAGCAGAGCTTTATGCTGAAATTAAAAGCCAATATAATGCTCTAACAGGAAATGGAAAATAAAATGTCTTTCCATTTGGGTTTCTCACAAAATGACATCTGATATCAGTTAGGATACAAATAATTGGTGGCCAACCATCAATTAAGTATGGCAACAAGATTATCCCTCGGCTGTTTATCAGTAAACATGAGATAACGAAGATGTTGATTAATAATTTTTAATTCCAGCTTTTACCTTTTTTTTTTTAGTTCATAAGTCCACTCTTCACAGCGATCTTAAAACTAATATTAACAAGTTTGAGGAATAGGGCCGCAGATCCCAAGTCATTGCTTGTGTGCTTGCACCCCAACTCTAGGATCCGCCTGACTCCATTGGTTATCATGAATATTTGTTCCCTAAAGTCAAATAAACACTATCAACCTGTAAACTATTACAACATTTTGGAAAAGTTACTGTGTGCTGCTCTAAAAAATTCTCCTTGTCATTCATATCAGTATAGGTGGCCGTGTCTACAGTTGTGCCATATAATTTCTACCCATGGATTTGGAATGAGCAGTGCACAGTAAGATGTCCACAGCGTGGGATATTGTTTTACAACTTAACCAGCCTTTCAATTTCTCCACAACGTTCTCCCTGACCTGTCTGCTGTGATCCTTAGTCTCCATGCTGCTGTGTTTTCACAAATGTTCTTTGGAAAAAAGAAACCTGAGTGGCCTTGGCAGAAAAGCTGCATTAATAAATAGATGCAAAAACAGGGGGGACTTAATTTATTAAGAAAAATATAATTTAAGAGTGTATTAGAGTAAAAGGGGGATTTAAAAAAAAATGGTGATTTTATTTGTAAACGAATCTGAACACTATGTATTACCTCCTCCTCCCTTCATAATTACATATCACTATAGGAAGCGGTATGGATACATGAACAAGACAATGTAGTTTGGTCGACAGCAGATTAAACTAACATTACAAATAGATTTTTTGTCCAGCTGGTTTATAATATATTATCAAAAGGACAAGCAAGGCAAGACAAAACAGGTTTTGCAAATGATCAAAGAAGTTGTGGAGCACGATGCTCTCCTGCTGCCTCATGACAAAATGCAATTTAGGCAACACGTCGGGGGAGGGTGTGGAGGGGTGCGTCTGGCTCCCATTGAGGCCGACGTGTGATTTATGTATCCTTTTTTGTTAAGCTGTCATGTGTGGATGACACAGATCAGCCTCTGCTTGTTTATGCCAGGAACAAGCAGCAAGACATGAATGGCACAGAGATATGGCTGATCTAGGATCTCACACACACACCCACACACACACACCCTTCTTGTTCTTCTATGCGTAGTGAGAACCATGTGTTGACTCCCATTGACTTCCATTTATTTTCAGTCATTTTCAAGCCTTTCTATGCCCTAACACTAAACTAACCCTAAACCTAACTATTACCAATGCATACATCACCCTAACCCTAACCCAAATGACACTTTAGCCCTAAGCCTAACAATTAGCAAAATAGCCTGTGAGGACCAGCAAGATGTCCTCCCTTTACAACAACTGGTCCTCATTGTGATGGTGAAATTGGAAAAAATGGTCCTCACTCCAATGGCTCGACAGGTACACACACCCCCACACCCTTACATGTAGACAAATACAGCTGCTGTTTGTAGCTAAACACAAACAAGCCTACTACAGTATCATACTGCAAGCTCAGCTCACCACAACACATACAGGTTATCAGATTCACATATGAAACATCAAAGGTAAAACTACAGGCAAGCAAACATATGAAATGCATCAAAATGTGTTGAGGAGAAAGGAATTGGACCCAAAGAGCGTTTGCTGTTTTTGTCTTTTCTCTGTCCATTTCTGGCCAGCGAGGATGGAGCTTTGCATCTCAGCCAGGTTGGGAAAGAATACAAAGAGGGAGCCTTCAAAACCACAGAGTCCTTTCAAGCATGCACCCATTTAGCCATCAACATGCCAAGAGAGGAGCAGGAGGAGCGAGGTGGGGGGATAACCAGAAATTAAACTGATTAAACAACTCAGAATATGATTTATTGAAAAAAACTAAAATAAGACACTTAGGACAGAGTCATCCATTTAGAGAGTTGTAATACCTCTTCATACCCGCTGGATGCAGTAAGAAATGAATCAAATAAATGAAGAAGTCAATGCTCATTTGGAAAGGGGCCCATAAAGCAGTCCTCCCGGCTGGACTCATATTCGACATTCATTGCACTTGACTTCTCACAGACACGCGCATGCACTCTGGTGTTTGCTCGAGGCTGCATCAAGAAGCAAGGCAGTATCTAAATTGAGCATATACCCCATTTACTACCAGACTTAGCAGGTTCATATTGATTTCAGAAAAGGCAATATTTTGAATATTGTCAAAGTGTCCTCTTTAGAATCAGAGTAAAAGCCTATATAAGTGTGTTGAGGTCTTTTTGCAGCTCAATTCGAGCTGCAGCAAAATGCCATTGTCAGGTCACTTTTGTTTTGTGGTGTTAGCCATTTTAAATGTAATTAGCTGTCAGGGTTAGTGAAAGAGACTAATTCGTGTTCTATTTTTTGCCTTCCCAAGAGGCTGTGCTCAAGTCTGACACTGACAATAATTAAAACTCTGCCTTGATGGTCACTTGTGAGCCTTTTCACATTTGTTTTCACCCGAATCGTTAAGTGTGTACAATTAAACCAACTTTGCCCACACCCACGTTTCTATGAGTAATTTGTTCCCCCTCAAGAGTTTGACCCCTTCACTAGGGAGAGTTGCGAAATTTAACCAGGCTATCACTCTAAAACCGTGTTAAGTGTACAAGCCCAAGCACTTTTGAAGTCACCACAATATAAAAACAAATACCAGAGTTAATTTTACAAACGCTTTAGTAATTATGTAAACAGATATGAGTTAAGGGAATTGACAGTTCCCCAAAACAGCTTGTTTTTCTTTTATATCTTGTATATTTCATCTTGTTTTGCACCCGTAATACCAAATACTTCATTACAGCATTCACTTAATTAACGTTTAGGGAAGCTTTTCTAGTCAGAGGGATATAAGAAAGGGATTTTAGCAACTTTTGGTCAGAAAAAATATTTCAACCAAGTTCTCTACAGAGTGCATCAATAAAATTTTTTTTATTGTGTTATGTTAAGGTAATATAAGTAAATATGGGGTTTTATCAAATAGTTAAGGCAGACAGTATCTTGACTGTAGCGCCGTAGATAGTGGTTTAAAAATAGGTAACCTTATTTGTCTGTAAGAATTTTTTTTTTTTTAAAGGATCAACTGATTTTCTTTTTGAGATTAAAATTACTTAATCATATTACTCAATGTTGTTTTATCATTTGGGAAAATGTCTAAGAAATTTCAGGGCCCTAAAGAAGCAATAAATAATGATGACACATATTGCTTCAAATAGGAACAAATAGGAACAGCGCACAAAACATATAGTCAACATAAGGTCAACAGAGACAAAGAATTACAAACAACATGTTTAGTTGACTTTAGGATTGTCTCACAGCCAGATGGCAAGGTCATAAGAAGCTGCTATGATGAAGCATGCAAAGAGGACATCAAGTTAGGAGTTAAACTAACAAACAATGTGGAATTGGAAAGCAGAAATAGAAGGAAACAGAATAATGAAAAGTGGTCCCTATATCCTCCAGCAGCCCAAGCTAATAGCAGCATAACTGTGGAGATAGCTCGGGATAACCTGAGTGTTTTTAAAGAAATAAATGTTCTAAGCCTAGTCTTAAATGTAGACTGGCTGTCTACCTCACATACTAAAACTTGTCGTTGGTTCCACAGGAAAGAACCTTAAAATGGTTCTACTTTTAGAATGTTTTTGGAACCACAAGTAAACCTGCAGATTGAGAGTGAAATGCTCTGTTTGCAGGGATGGGGCTTGGTCATTTAGCGCTTTATCCGTCAGAAAGAGGATTTTATAATCTATTCTGAATGTTATAAATTCTTGTCAGGATTTAACAGGAAGACCATGAAGGGAGACCAAAATATGAGACAAAGGATTTCTCCATTTAATTTTCATCAAAAATCTGGCTGCAGCATTTTGGATCAGCTGAAGTCTTTTAACTACATTTTGTAGAATAATTATTCTCCAGCTGTGACTTCCTGATAGTAAAGAATTACAGTAGCCTTAAATAACAGCTGCATTTACTAGGTTCTCAGCACCACCCTAAGACAGCACATTTTTATTGTTTTGTAAATAAAGAATTTGTTTTTCTAATGGATTCTACACTTGATTGCAATGAATCATGTTATTTTGATTTCTGTGGAAAGGTAGACAACCTATATATATTATCCATCCAAAATGTTTTTGGACTTTAGGAGGAAGCCAGAGTAACTGGGGAGAACCCCTGCATGCACAGGGAGAACATGCCAACTCCATGTAGAAAGACACCTCAGGGTATGCGATCAAACCCAGAACCTTCTTGCTGCAAGGCAACAGTGCTAAAAACTGTGCCACCATAGATCCCATATATATACTATTGGTTATGTATTCTTTATCCCTACCACATATGTACAATGTACTGCACAGAAAGTATATCCAGCCATTTTCTGGATCTATTTGTTCCTTGCAAAATTATACATCTGGGAACCAAGAGCTGTTTCTCTAATCATTCTCCTTAGCAATCATCTCAGTGTCATCATTATGCTCATCATCATCTTCACCATTGTGTTTACAGAAAGAAAAGAAATTGATCCCCACATATTTTCAGCCACACACAAAAAAGGCTGTTTAAAAATGTGAGACAGATGCAGCAACATGCATGATGTGGTTATATTCACACAGCAAATTGCAATCACTTTATCCAATTAACATCAAACTGTAGTCATGGTAACCCTGACGGTTAAAATACACCATATCAAGATGTCCTGTATTTGAGAGGGAAATGCACAGGTGTTAGCTGTGACAAACACTGGTTGAAAATATTCCCTTTAAGCTTTAGCTTGCAGTAACATTTTAAGTATTCAATCCCCTTGAACTTTTTCACCATTGGTCATGTTATACAGCAATAGCTTTAAGGATTTTAAGGACTAAGGATTTTTCATGGAAAAGCACAGTGAAAATTAAACACAATTTTGAAAGTGCCTTTTATTGAATTTTTAACTGCGTAATATTGCCCCATCTAAAGTATTTGGCAACATCTAACTGTTTTTCTTCTCCAAACTTACCATGTGTAAAGCTAAATCCGTCTTTCACTCGTCAGAACACCTTCCCTGTGATCTGCATTTCTCCCAACACATAGCTTTTTGCATGTAAACTAGAAAAAAATACTTTTAGTCTCATCTGAGACTTCTAAGTGCTTGTGGCAATTTTTGCAGAGACTCCCAGCTTATAAGCCACACTAAGTATTCAGAAAATTTTAAAAACTCTTGTACAATCTAAGAAACACTCTCAAGTATCCTTAGAAAGTATAACCATATCTTTGGAAGAACAATTAGAGGAAATTGCTTAGAAAATATTACATTTATGGCACATATTAAACATCTTCAGAGGAGAAATATTGTATGTTTATGGAAATATGTTTCTTGTAATCAGAATTAAGCAGGTATGCAGTATTTAGTGCAAAAAGTACAGTTAGCCCCAGTCTACAAGAGGGGCTGATGGATGCTTGAAACAGGGCTGCTTACGGCTTTATGTTAACAATGTATGTTTTCTTGTCTATTATCTATCAATTATGGGTTATTTGTCCTGTCAACAAAATGTTCCACCTGAGCTGTGGATCTCTACTAGGTCATCCACACCATTCTATGTGTGACAGGTGGAGGGCAATGTATTGGTGCTATATGAAACAATTTTTCTGATAATTGGATTGAACAGTGCTAAGTGAGATGTTTAAAGCTCTTTACAAGCTAATCCTACAGCAAACCTACCTCAACTCTGCATTCATCAGTCTTAACAATGCTATTTGTTCAATGCTGTCCTCTAGCAAATCTTTATGTCTTTCACAGAATACTGAATTCATGCAGAAATAAATTACAGACAAGTGGACTAACATTTCTTCACGCTGCCAGAGATGGGGCCATGTAAATACAAATGCACAACTCCCCTTTGAGACATTTTTGTAAGAAAATAGTCAGAAAAATTAGATACGTATCTGATTATTTTTAAATTAAAATGATTAATTTTGTGTTGATCCAAAACATAAGACCCCAATAAAAGAAATCAATGTTCATAACTTGATAAAATGTAGAAAGGTCCAAGGAATGTTAATACATGTCCATGGGAAGAGATTCAAGTATTAACAATTGCTTTAGTTTGGAGAAAGTACTGTCCAGGCAGCAGTTCTCCAGACACACGAACCAGACATCTCTTTAATTTGTTACATGCTCAGTATTCAGCTGCGTGGATCAAAGGGACACTTAATTTTCCTCCCCTCTCCCCATTATGTGCAGTGAGGAATGAGGCCTAACCTCGCGGGAGCAGATTTGATTACGGTTTATCATTACTGTCACTCTCCATGATGACAGAGGGGCTGATCCCAAAGCCACCAAATAGATTAGCAAGAAGACCTTTATTTTCTGCTGTGATTTTTATGCACCACTTGCACTCTAAAGTCTTGTTAAATTTTAATTCTAAGGTTGTTTTAAGGAATATTTTGTCCAGCACTGACAGCAAGATTTTCAACGTTTGCATGTGTTATTAAGCTTTAGAAAGCTATTTAGAAAGTTATTTAAAGATTAGGGAAACAGTTTTCCATAAGTATAAACATCTGTAAACCCAACTAGCTTGGATTTACAGATGTTTATACATTTGAAACTTATTTAAAAGAGCAAATAATACCTAATTATTTCTTGATTCCAGTGTCTCTGCCTCTAGCCTTTCCTTATGCATGACTCTTACTTTAAACCCACTCAAGCTCCTGCACAGTTGTGAATATTTCCTAACCTCTCACTACAACGGTATTCATTTTCAATTTGGAGATACCATACTTTCATCTCTCAAGTGAAGCTGGTAATTTTTTATTCGATTTGCTCCCCTCTGTAACTGTTTTTTTCTCATCCGCTCCTTGTGTGATATTTTCCTGTGTCTACATTAGCATAAGTGCAGCACTGATCTGCTTCAGGTTGACGGTTTTTAATGGGGCGGCATTTCCATTTCACAGAGGACACATGTGGTGGCGGGATGTCGAGAAGAGCTTTTTCGTAGTAGCGGTGGGGAAGAGGGGGTTGGAAAGGGAGGATTGGTGATGGGGATAAGAGAAGCAGTACAAAGAGAATAGGAGAGACACGCTGCAACGAGTCCTGTCATGCTTAATAATGCAGGAGAGATGGGAAGGAGCAGTCATCTTCATCCTAAAATGGGAGACCTTAGTTGCATGGCCAAGAACGCCACAGAGTCTAATTATAGGAGAAGCCTCCATTTTTATCAATAGTCATATAAGCTACAAATGTAAGCCCATAAGAGTGTGGTAGAGCAATAACTGTCCCTCAAAGGTTTTCCAGGGAGCAGAGGGGACACACAGGTACTGTAAGTCATAGAGCCTTGGGAGCAGAGGGACATGCCAGGAACTTGTCATAAAAATCATAGGAACTTGAGACGGTTGCTGGATAGAGTTCTGTCAGCTGTGTTGTCAACTAGGCATCTTTTAGTCATTTACTAACTCAACATGGAAGAAATTATTTACTAATTTAACATGGAAGAAACAGAATATGGTATGAAGAAGCCATGTTGAACCACCACAATAAGACTGCCCAGAGGCTTGTTTAAAAAAAACAAGATAAGGGATTAAGTCAGGATATGGTTATAGATATTCCTGATATGTTGGCCTAAAGGGAATAGAGAAATGCCCATATTAATTCTTTTTCTGACAATTACCTCCATGAGTGTTGCTGCTTTTCAGAGAATGACATCTACCTGTACAGACTGCTTGGTCCCAAAATTCAACACCGCACAGAACAATCATGCTCTTACTGTTACGCACATAATCTGTGTTGGACTTAGATATTCTGTAAATGATTTGTTCCTGTATGCAGTAAAACATGCTGAAAAATTAAGCAAATCCAGCATTGAAACTCTGCATTTGGTATATAAGGAACTAAATCAAATAGTGATTCTTGAACATGAATGGAAATAGGTAGACTGCTTTGCCTAATGTATATGTGTGTGTATTCACCTATATATACATATACACACACTAGACAAAATTGTTGGTATCCCTCTTTTAAATCAAAACCACACCCAAATAACTTGAGTCTGACAAAAGTACTATCAAATAAAATCTATGTTAGTGTTGTAATCAAGCCCACACTGACTGAGACCGACGAGTTCTGAGACAAGGCCAAGACCTGTAGAGGCCAAGACTAAGACAAGACCAAGAAAATTAGCAGCTGAGAACTTTTGTCCCCTGATCTTAGCATGTATGATAACATCGGGATACGGTAAGCCTCAGAGAACACTGAGTGTTACTTTTGTGATCTCTGATGTCAAGCTACCTAGTGAGATAAAAATGTCCCTGCCTGTCAAATAAGAGTAAAACTAGTCAGGAGCTGTACCAGAGTTTTCCAGTCACTGTAATAGAATACAGTGACTCAATAGCAATTTTCGAAATGGCTTTCCAATAAAGAATTCTCCACTTCAGAGTGAGAAGAAAATTGTCCCAACTATAGTTAGTGCAATATGTTATAATGAATGAGTGAATAACATAAAGATGGGTATAAAAAGGATGTTCTCTAGCACATTGCAAATACAGAATAGTTTGCTTGATTAATTCAGAAATTTTAATTTGGCAGGCTTTAATCTCCTTCTATAATTGTCCCTATATTTCTAATGGGGTATATATACAATTTTAACACATTTTTTTAATTATATAAAGTAACTTTTTGCAGATTTCTACATCCTGAATTAAATCTTAAAGGTTTAGACCTAATTGTTTATGAAAATTTATAGATTTATAGCTAATCATCAAATGTCTAATGTGTCCAGTTTTGGCTGAAAGACCAGCAGTAGAGATTGGGAATCCTAACCAACAAATAGGAGTTAGACGTGACCAGATTTAATTTGAAAATTTGATAAAAGATAGTACTATTTAATTTGTTAGACTTGGTTAAATTAATTAAGACCTCACTTACACTTAGAAAAAAATAACATCTCTGCTATATTGCTATTATGCACTTTTAATATATTTAACGCCCAAACTAGTAGTCATGGCAAGTATGAAATATAATCAAACACTATTCAGACTGTGAAAATTGTTCTCTGAACACATGCCCAATTGGCTAAGTGGTACAGATTGATCTCTTGACTATACCAGTGAAACTTAACTAAACTAAGCTACCATGTGTACAAAGAACAAAACGTAATGTAATAAATGTGATGAGAAGTTGAGGAAACATATAAATGTTAAGAAAATATATTCTCCAATGATGAAAAGACTGATTACATGAAAAGTTTATAATAATAATTGAACTTTATTAATCCCACACTAGAAAAATTAACTTCTTTATTTAACCCATCCCGTCGGGGAGCAGTGGGCTGCCACTGTGTGGTGCCCGGGGAGCAGTGTGGGGTTAAGCCTCAGACTGGAAGAAGGTGAGAAGAGTGGTAAGAACAGCAGAGAAGATCAACGGGGCTCCTCTTTACTCTATTAAAGACATTTCATCCCAGTGCTGCGTGTCCCGAGCCCGTCCAGCAGATTCCAGAACAGTTTCTTCCCCACTGCCATTAGACTGCTGAATGTTATGGAAAATAGGTTAGAAAAAGAAAAGAAAAAAAAAATGAATGTTGGAACTGTACCTATACAGTCAAAGGTTATATATTTTTTTTCACTAGCTTTTTTTTTTATCACAATGTTTTTATCATTGCTGCTTACTTTCTTCAAGGCTGCACTTTAAAAAATGAAATAGTCTAGAGAGCTATACTTAAAAACATTTGTTTTTGTATACACTTGTGTGTACAAAATGGCAAAATAAAATCTGCCTAAGTCTCTAAGTCTAAGAGCCTTGCTCAGGGTCCCAGAATGCAGCCTGTGGGAATGGAACCAGGTACTTGCAACCCTTTTACAGCACAAGCACACTGCTCTAACCACTAGGTCAACACTCCCCTAATCCCAATGTATCCTAATAAGATAAATTATTATTAAAGGATATCTATTTATTTACATCAGTTATTTAAAAATATAACTATTTAAATGTAAGCTTGTATTTTATAATAATGTTTTCCATGATTGTCTTTTTTTTTTTTATTGACACTTTACAACTGACTGTGCCAGCCAATCATTATCAACAAGTTGGACCTGCACCGTCACTGGATGATCCCAAACAGCAACTAGTCCTCTTTCAATTACCTGGCTTCCTTAATGTTTATCTAGCAAGAACTTGCTTGGTGGAATCGTATGAACAGAGCACATCCCTGGGTGAGTCTATGTCAGAAGATTTTAATTTTTGAAATTGTGTCATGCATTCTTTAAATGATCAGAATGATAATTACTCTTCATGGTCTTAACATTAATGCTGCTGTGGTGAAAAGCTTAAGAGCTGTTGAGCATGACGCTGAAGTTGGCTTTTAATTGCAGCTTCCAATACATGCTTTAGGCATGAATATGCGCTGTAGATTAAAAATGAAACTGACTTTTCACACCTGCATTTTATTGTAATACAGTTAAGCAGAATCTTTCAAACCCAGTTTGGCATTTGTGGTTGACTGGTTAAAAGCCTATTTAGCAGATTAATTTTGCATTCGGACCACATTAGAACCTGTCCAGCTCAAAGATTATACTGTAGTACTACTGATCGACTTCAGACCTTGATTTTATTATTTAACACTAATGGTAGAATCACTCTGGACCAGTTTCTATGATGTTAAAGTTTAATCAATGGCCATATAAAGATTTTCTTTGCATCTGGACTCTATTTCAACCAGTCAAGTTTACAAACTAAAGTAGTATAAATAAAATATTATAACAAAAGGCATAACTATAAAGTAATGTCTTGAGCTAAAGTGATGAGTGGTATTTTACATCTGATTACAAAGGAGGAATGTCTCTTCCCTCTCCCGGCAAAAGAAAGCATTGCTCTATGGCACAGGTTATAAAGGGCAAGGGGGACTGGTACGAACCATAGACAAAAAAAATCTCCAACTGTTGTTGGTTTACTGTAGCCGCAAAAGGTAAAAACTGCACCGAATTCACCGTTGTCTATTTTTACAACATGTTTGTTCAGATTTTCCAACTCCAGCTGTTGCTGCTTGAGCAGCGTATCCCGCTCCTCACATGCTCAGAAGCTAATGAGGCACTGCGTCAGCTGCTTCGAGGCGTCAAGGTGCGCTTCTCCTGCTGCTTGAAATGTGCGGCAGGACCGCCTTGATGTGTGTCAACCATAGACCTTGCATGTAAACTAGCTGCTTCTGCTGCCATTATCATGTACGGTCTGAATGTAGCATAAGCACCTGATGGAACATGATTATATTTGAATGGACCCGTGCCAGTCCATTGCATTTTTTCTTTAACTTTTGTCATGCATGTTGCACCCTTACTTGGTTTCAGTTACCCTAATAAACATGTGGAAGAATGCGTATTGCACTCCATTTTGGGAAAAAACTCACTGCGGATCCAGACATTTGAATTGAGAAAGCTTTCTGGAGAGGTGGCGAAACGTCTTCAAATCTTGGAAACCAAGTCCAGTGGATTTTTTTTTTTTTTTTTTGAACTTTTACGGAATGACTATGACCTGGATGACTGAGAATCTTCATCAGCATAGCGACCTGTGTGAAATGAATGTTTTTTTCAAATAACTTAAAACTGTTGGTCCACAACAAAAGTGATCTCCAAGAATAAACTAAAGGTTCTGAGAAAATAACAAGCACCCTACTACATTTTGTAAACCATTTTTTTTTTCAAAAGCCTGTAATGGGCATTTAACCTGAGCAGTGAATTAAGGATGACGCCTGTCCTTTTGAAAATCCTGCTGGAGGACATCTGCTGGAGTACGGTCATGGCGCTCCGCTTTCAAGGCTAAAGCAAGGCTGCTGGACTCAAAAAGAGATGCCATCCCCCCGATCCTGTTGTTAATACAATGTTCTGAGAAATCTACAGCACTACCTAGAGCCAAAAGTGGTATTTGGTACTGTATACGCTTAGTGGAAACCGGCTAATGCAGGTTGGAAACCGATTAATGTGGGTTGTTGGCCTCAAAATACTTAATCCTTCTGTTCTGAGCTTTGTCATATATATATATATATATATATATATATATATATATATATATAT